>NC_143160.1:9477190-9652049 GCF_041381405.1 Jatropha curcas
CTGTTAGGAAAATATTTTTAGACTTTTCAATGTTTGAATTACTTAGAAAATGGATTAATGAAAAATATTTTCTAAGTCAAAAGAAAAACAAAGTCATCTTTAAGGAAAATGACTTACTATTTATTAAGATTAATTAAAAATTTGATATCTCAACTTTTAAAAAATTTCTATTTTGGTGTCTCAACGGAAAATGTTTACAATCAAGTGTTTGAACTCATTATAATTTTCCAATCAAGTATTACCTGCTTATGTGGCATGTCGAAAATACAAATAGGATACATAGAGCTACTTTATCTATCCAAATTTATTATAATCTTATATATACACATTTATTAATTTATTATCACTAACTATTATAATTTATCATTTTTATGAAATTTTTTTCATATTCAATATAAATTTTTATCATTATAAATATTTTTAAGGTTTTATAAGTTCATTTTAATATTTTTTTAACTAATTTTCAATATTTTAACCAATCAATAAAAAAATAGTTATTTGGAAAATATCCCTTGAAAATACATTTTTAATTATAAGTTATTTTCAAAGACAAACCAACCTTAGCAATAATTAATTGAATATTAAATAAATAAAATAATAATTTTATTTTTATGATATTATCGCAGGAATTCCAAATTATATAGAAATACAAATGTTTCCATCATCCCCAAATGTAAATTTTGTTTTGTTTTTTTTTTTTTTTTTTTAAGGCACGATAGAAGAGTTGTAATTGAACTAAAACTCTGCATAAATGTAACGTTCTTTATATTTCTTTATTTAGTTGTCAAAATTTATTTTTTAACTCCAATGTAGTGTTGTTAATTGGAAATTTCTATCTAATTTTTCTATATTTGATTTTATAAATATATCTGTTGAATTGAATGTTTTAAGATAGGATAATTTTTATTTTTAAACGAAAAATAAAAGAAATATTTTCATTAATTAAGAATAACGTATAAGAAGGGAGTATAAATAAAAAAAAAAAAATCATATTTTTATATAAATACAATCTATCTATATGAAGTTATATAACAGAGAACTTGCATAAAAAAAAACTAGTCATCTCTCACCCTCTCGCTTCTTTTTTAGTGTTTTTTAGATTTTATTTTTTTGAGCCGCCGTTATTTTTCTTCTCTGATTAGTGGTGGTTCTTTTTTGCTTATTTCTCTTTTTTTACTTAATTTTCTTTTCAATAATTTCAAGATCTATATTCGTTCGAAACATAATTTTTTTATTTAGTCTCTCTATTTGTCCTTAATAATAAATTTTGAGTGTTTCTAGTAATTGATACCCTTTCAGTGGGGTTGAGTGTCTTTTGTATCCTTATTGTTTAATTTTTTATTGTGTTTTTTCTCTTTTATTGTTCCTGGTTGTTAATGAATTTTTATTTATTTTTTTAATTATTCTTTTTTATCGTTCAAAATATAAGATGGATTGTTTTTTTTTTTTGTCAGAAACTTTAGATCTTTTACCATGTAATGTAGCATGTTACTCTATTAATATTTGGTATTTTAAACTCTTATGCAGTTTAAGTTTTAGCTAGTTTTTGAAAGAAAAAAGTTCCAACAATATTGCATAAAGTTTTCTTTACTTGAAATATTAAACTCTTCTACCAAATCACATCCAAATACAAAATTTAAATTTTCTACATTTACATTTCTTAAATTTCAATTTTCTACGTGTGTATTTCTTATTCCTATGAGAATATCATTTTGTATTCATGTTACAGTTTTTTTATTAATAAATTGCCAAATTTCTTAATAGGGAATTTGAAGTTTGATAAAGTTAACTTTATCAACAAATGCCTTTAAAATATACACCAACTGCCGTAGTAAGTTGCGTTTCCAGAATCATCAAATTTGTGTTCTTATCCTTAGATGGACTGAGATTACTTACTATTAACTAACACCTTGTTATAATTTTTTAGAGCGCCATGTTTAGACAAATTGCCCTTACCTATTATTTCAAGCAATATTATTATTTGTATCAAAATACAACATACAAAACTTGCTCATTTGCACGTTAATTCAACTAATGTATTCTCTACTGAAGATCTTCCTTCAAATACCCTTTCTCTAGCCTTGCTTGCCTGCAATTAATATTATCAAGAAAAAAAGATTAAAATTACAAATCAATAATCAATATATATATATATATATATATATATATATATATATATATATTTTTTTTTTTTTTTTTTTTTTTGTGTTCCTCTTTCCACTGTTTCAACAAACACATTAGACTGAACAAAATAATGTTTAAAAAGATAAGTTAAAATAAAATATCAAACCTGTTTTTCCCAATTTGTGTAACATGTAACTACAGAGAGCAATACTGTTTGTAAAATGGCACCGATTTGCATGCCAATCCAAAGACCTCTTCCTCTGAGATGTAACAGAAATCCAAGAATGGCAGCAGCTGGGACTCCACAAATATATAATGCTGCAAGATTCACATAAGCACCTATTTTCTGCCATCCACAACCTCTTGCAACACCTGAATCCAATTAACAAACAAATAAGCACATCTTTATCGTCATCTATGTTGCACAAAAACGGAAACGAAGGAACATAGAAACGCGGAAATGATACGGGGAAGATGAAGTTTAAAAACCTGAAAGGACACCCTGCAGGCCATCTATAATAACGGACAAGCAGATTAGAGGAGCCATGGCTGAAACAGAGTGAACCACTTGTTTTTCATTGCTAAAAGTGTAGCCAAAAATATGGCGAGTGATAAAGAGTGCTCCGCTCACTAGAATCAGCTCGGTGCCAGCAATGGACATTACAGAATAGACAGCATTACGCGCTGCTTTTGGGTTCCCAGCTCCTAATGCATTCGAGACTCTAGTGCTACAACATAAATAACCACAGGTGAAATGGCGAGTTCAACGCTAGATTTTTTCCTATTTAACGACAAAAATAAAGAACAAAATGTATGTGTAGGAGAGGCCAACCTCACTGCAGCGCTTAGTCCATATGGAAAGGCATAGAGTGTTACAATTGTTGTGAGACTGTTCAACATTGAAAGATATGGTATCAGATGCCAAACTCAAAGTGTGTATATATATATATTCTTTTTTTTGGTACCGACCACAGTTTTTTTCAATCCACTGGATTGTATTATTAAATCATATACGTATCGGGTCAGTCCACTAAAAGATAAAATACTCTTAATAAGTATTTACTTCATTTATGAAGTTGAACTCACTTGTGGAAGAAAAGGGTCAACTAAAAGTGTATATAATTTTTGCTTGAGAAACTGTGTAAATAGTGCCTTGGGCATGATGAAGTTGGCCGGGCTGGTAGAGCACAACCCGACACCTCTAAATACAAGCATAGCTAGCGTAAGTGTCTATTCGACAAAATTAAGCGGTTGTTAGCTGTTTAAGTGGAATTTAGCTATTAGCTGGAATAGCATTTTATAAAACACAAAAGCGGCTACACGTTAGCCATCTTATTTAAACGTTAGATTACCGAATACTATATAAAGAAAATAGTGTGGTAAAAATATTAAAAGTTACTTAAAAGGTAGCCTAAACGTGTTAAGAGGGTTACAAACAATTTACCATATTGACAGAACAGAAGTCTCAAGTTGTGGATTTGGTAAGAGTCCTGACAGTAAGATGACACACTCGTATGACCACCACTGCAAGCTATAAAAAAGTAAACACCCAGGATTATGAGTTTAAAAATTCAAATCCTATTTGAAATTTTTAAACAAAAGGAAGGAAAACAAAACAGGAAAGGGGATAAAGTTACCAGATCATTACTGCAGAAGGGATAGCCAAGCGAAAGAACTGACCAACTCCTTGGAACAGCTCCAAAGAAATTGGAACGCGGGTTTTTGCACAAGAAGAAGAATATTTCATGTAAAATGCAAGAAAAATAACATTCAACCAATTCGAAATACTAATCGCTAAAGCCCCTCCAACATTTCTCAATCCAGACTTAAATACTAATATCCAACACAAAGGTATGTGCAGAGAAAGTGTAACAGAAGAGCTTATTAGCATAGGCATGGTTAAGCTCTGTGTCTGATAGTATCTATTAAGTGGTTGAAAGATTGCAGAAGCAAAAAGTGCAGGAACAAGCCACCTTAGAAATTTTTCAGCTTCACGAGCAATTAAAGGATCTTGACCCATTAGTATCAGCAACTTTTCCATGTTAACCCATAATATAGACACTGCAAAAGCTACAAAGATTAAAGAGAAAATAGCACTATAAGTCTGATTTCCAAGTTTCTTGTATTGTTCTGCTCCATAAGCTTGACCACATAAAGTTTCAAGAGCACTTGCCATTCCAGTCTGTTTTAACATGTACAAAAGAAAATACAAGATTTAGTTAATATTACCAATCTCTAAAGATGTATATACAGAAGACAGAAATGAACTTACAAGAAGACTGAAGCCAGTAACAGCTGAGAGAGAGATGGCTATGGCGGAGCTGGAGAGATCAAGTTTACCAAGGTGACCCACCATCATCATTGTTATAACGTTTATCAAGAACATGGATAAAGTTGCAGCCACCATGGGTCCTGCTACATAACCTAGTCTTTTCCCTTCTTTTCTGAACAAATCCCATGTTAGATTTAAACCTTCTTTGTCTTTTGCTAATCTCTCCTCCATGTTCTTCTCTGAGTCTTCCATGAATCTTGGCTTCTCTGGTTGTCACTCTCTCTTTCAAGTGTCAAATTACCCTCCTCCATTTTAAAAGTTTTAACAAGGTATATACTCCATTTTAACTTATCTAAACTGTCTGTTGATCCTCTAACAACTTAATTAATAATTTTGTAATTTAATGAATTTGAATTTTATAAATGTGATAAACTATGATATTTTCTTATTATAATTTTTTTAGTTTTGAAATGCAAGTAATTTACCTTTAATGAATATAATGTAATGTACAAAAAGGTACCACTTTGCCATTAACATAATAAAAATAGCTATCATGTTGTTTTTATTTATGCAAGTAGTGAGATTTTAATTTAAAGATTGTCTGCACTCTGCAGCTTAAATCGAATGAAAACAAAGCTTTTGCCTTTTTGTCATTTTCTTAATTAATTAAGCTGTTTGAGTTATGACAAAATGACAACGTATTTCTTTCGTTCGAGGTCGATGTTCACTAATCATGCAATTAGCTGACTTTTCTAAATTTTTATGAACAGAAAAGCAATTTTATCTTTTTCTGGAACAAATAGCATTAAACAACGATTAAAATAATCATATAAAAACAAAAATAACTACACAGAGTCTGTACTGCACAATGCTGCAATGTTAATTAAATTGGCTGGATGTGAGTTGCTAGAGACTTGTTTAATAGAATTCGGCATACGTCTATTAAATAGTCGACTTAACGAATCATTTCGATTTAATTTTGTTTAAATTTTAACTAACTTGGTTCAATTTCATTTTTCATAGATGAAATTTAAAATTTTTTCGGTTCAATTTAATTTTTATAAGTCAAAAAATGAATTCAAAACAGTCAAAAAGTAGCTAAAATTCAACTGAACTAATCAAATTGTTCTAATTCAGTTTTATTTGTATACGTTATTTGGTTCAACTTAATTTTAATTTGAAAAAAATTTCAATTTGTTCAATTTGCTCCGGTTTGGTTCTTTTTTGTTTTGATCCAAACCACTAATAGAGATCCTTACCTTCAAAAGATATATTAGATTGAATGAAATAAAGCTTTTTAGTTGTGATTACTGCTTTCCCATCTAACTTTATCCACCTTTTATAAGTTATGACAAACGACAATGCGTTTAGATACAAGCCACAATACCTTAATCTCCACAATCAAACCCAAGGATATCTTCTTAAAATATGTCCAATTTTTCTAAAAGAGGGTCATATGATCAATGTGTTTCCCAATAAGATTGATTTTGGAGTTACTTTTCAAAATTGCATTTTGCTTTCCTGGTTGTAGAAGCTAAGAAGTTTAGAGCTAAGCAATTTTCGATAAAATCAATTTTAATCGAATCGAACTGGTTAATTCAATCAGTTTAATGTTTAAAAATTTGATTCAATGTCAATTTTAAATAGATATACTGAAAATTTTGTCAATTTGGTTTTGTAAAACCCTAAAAATAAATAAATTTAATCCAAAATCAAGTAAAAATTGCCAAATTGAATCAAATCGATCCGGTCAATTTCTTTTGCAAAATTATTGATCAAACAAACCCTAGTTAAAATACAACTTTTTTAGAATAATTGGCAAAAACAAGCACCAGTGATTAAAGAGTCTGGCTTGCTATCTCACTGTAATCCCAAAATAAATTGCAATTTTTTCTTCTTTTTTTTTTTACCCTAATGCTTGTGTTCCAAAAAGAAGAGGAAAATTGCTGCCAATGCCATTGACTAAGCAACATTTCTATCTCTTATAACAACAATTCCTTATACAATTAGCTAACCAGTCAGATCTTGTGTTTCACATGACTACATTGCCAACTGAAGATCTTCCCTCAAATATTCTTTCTCTTGCCTTACTTGCCTACAACATGTCACAGACAAACAAAGAAGGAAAAGAGAAAACAGTGACTAAAACAGAAGAAAGAAGATCAGAATTCTAGAAAAACTCTAAAGAATGCAATAATTACCTGTTTTTCCCAATTTATGCAACTTGTAACAATAGAAAGTAGAAGTGTTTGTGTAAATGCACCAACTTGTATTCCAATCCAAAGGCCTTTGCCTCTTAGCTTTAACCAGAAACCCAATACAGAAGCAACTGGAATCCCACAAAGATAGAAGGCTCCAAGATTTATATAAGCCCCTATATGCTGCCATCCACACCCTCTTGCAACTCCTGATATAAGGTTAAGTCATGTTAATAGGTTCATTTCATATTCAAAATGTCGTATGAAGTGCATTAAAGTCGTTTGAAAAGGAAATGTTTCATTTTCTAATCATTAGAGTTGGTGTAAAAACTTATCTCCGACAAACTAGGTAGTTATTGATAGGGAAATTTATGGAATTTCACCTGAAAGCACCCCTTGCAGGCTGTCAAATATAACTGATAGGCAAACCAGAGGAGCCATGGTTGTCACATAATCCACTACTTCTTTTTCATCGCTGAAAGTGTAACCAAAAACGTGACGGGTGGCAAAGAGTGTACTGCTTACTATGGCCGTCTCCACAACAGCAAGAAACAATAGAGCATAAACAGCTAGACGTGCTCCTTGCGGGTTTCCTGCACCTAATTCATTTGAGACTCTAGTGCTATAAAACAAGAAAGGAAATAATCAGTACTTTATACATTAAAACAAAAAGGTGTTTGCTTGTTCATGTAAATTTGACCATAGACAGACCTTCCTGCAGCACCTAATCCATATGGTATTGCATAGAGTGTAGAAATAGTTGTGAGGCTGCAAAAGGAAAAATAAAAATAAAAAAAAATTCAGAAAAAACATGTTCCATATGTATTATGAATTTTATTTGTTTAAACCTTCATAGGGAGATCATGATTCAAGTCGAAGTGTTGATTTCTTCTGATTATTTCCAAACAATTTGAATCTCAAAACTTAAAGAAACGTACCACACAGATAGGACTGAAGTTTCAAGCTGAGGATTTGGTAATAATCCTGAGAGCAAGACAAGCAGCTCAAATGACCACCATTCAAGGCTGCATAACATCAATCAAAAATATAAATGCCTCAAAGACTATCCCAGCTAAAATAGTACAAAACTGTTCTAAAAGAGAAGGGCAAATAACATAGACTAATTACCAGATCATTATTGCAGAAGGGATAGCAAAGCGGAAAAATTCTCCAATCCCATTGAATAACTCCATAGAAATTGGAGAACGCGTTTTGGCACAGGCAGAAGAGTACTTCATGTATAATACGAGAAATATTACATTCAACCAATTTGAAATAGAAATTGCTAATGCTGCTCCAACGTTTTGAAGTCCTGACTTGAATACTAAAACCCAACAGAGAGGTATATGGAAACAAAGAGTTGCACAAGAGCTTAGGAGCATAGGCAAGATTAAACTTTGTGTCTGAAAGTACCGAACAAGTGGCTGAAGTGCTGCATAGGCAAAGAGCGCAGGAACAAGCCACACGATAAATTTACCAGCTTCATGTGAAATTAAGGGATTTTGTCCAACCAAAACAAGTATCTTTCCCATGAATATCCATATCAGAGAAAGCGGGATACAAACTAAGACTAAACAGAATATAGCTGTTTGAGTATGAACACCCAGCTTTTTATATTGTTTAGCTCCATAAGCTTGTCCACATAGAGTTTCCAAGGCACTTCCCATCCCCAACTGTACAATACATACAAATCACAAAATTCTGTTAATTAGATGATTGTTCCAAACTAAAATTCAGATTATGACATAAATATCAATTTGTTCATATTTTTTCCCTTTTGTTTACAAGTCATGGAGTCCATTTTTTTTCATGGTGTTAATGTCTTTTGTGGCATTCCAAATCAATAATGCCATACATTATTGACTCTTAATAGTAAAAATCACTATTATTTTTCATGTTCCTCCATGACAATATTCACTAACTGTAGTTCTGATGGCATCATGAAATGGCATTCCAAAGCCATTTCCAAGTTCTGCATCATGGTTCCAACTAAAATTTGATGCAGAAGAATTCTCCTTTTTTTTTCTAATTCATTTGTTAATTTATTTCTGGATACAAAAAAGAACTCTTTACTTTCTACGGGTTAGGCTTACTCTTGATCAAATAAAGTCAAAAGATAAAGCATGGAAATTTCAGAAGCCATGGTTACCATAGGCACATTATATTTTTTTCAAAAAAAAAAAAAAAAAAAAAAAAAAAAAAAAAAAAAAAAAAAAAAAAAAAAAAAAAAACTCCCAAAAGAAATCCCAAACGTTTACTGCTTGGATAATATTAAACTAACGGCTAATCAAAATCAGGAATATACATATAGAATATTTGTTTTTTTATTACATGATGGTTGTCATCTTCATTAAAACTTTCTAAAAAAGATATTTTAGTGGAACTTCCAACTAGAAGACAATATTAATTTGACCAAGTCCAATACTGAAGCCTCACATTCAAACTTGCTAGCAAAGTTACATGTTTTTGGCTTTTACTGAGAAAGACATGGCAGAAAAAAATTAATAAAAAAGCCTCATTTGACAATGACTTTGCTCTGACCATAACTTGAGAGTTAGACTCTGATTTTGTTTCTGCTACTTTCATTATTTCTTTGGTGACTTTTTCCTTCTCTAGTGAGCTGAAAATTCTGCTAAAGGAGAACCAGACCAGATAGACTAGAAAGAAAATGAAATATCACAACCGGCCTTTTTCCTGTCAGGTCCAACCCAACTCAGAACCAGACCAGATAGATTTCCGTCTAGTTAAAAATTGGGTCAGTTTTGATCCGAATCGGACCTGTCACCAGCTCATTGCTTTATCAGTAACAACGTGTGCACTCTAGATATCAGCCACAAAAACACAATACATTGAAAAAGAAAAAGAAAAAAAAAAACATTTTCTTCAAAAATTGAAAAAATAAAAATTGATGAAAAAATAGCAGTTCACATTTAGGAAAACGAAAGTAAAAATGACAAACTTGTTAAAAAAAATAAATGAGAAATGAAAAGAATTGACTTACAAGGAGACTAAAACCAGTGACACCGGAGAGAGAGATGGCTATGGCGGTGCTAGAAAGAGCAAGCTCGCCGAGATGACCAACCATCATCATAGAGAAAACTTGTAATAGGTACTGAGATAGAACAACAGCTACCATGGGTCCTGCTATATAACCCAGTTTTTTCACTTCTTGAAAGAAAGTAACCCATTTTAGACGAGTTGTTGAATCGTCTTCTCTTTTCTGATTTCTTTCTTTTAGTAATAAACTTTCTTCCATGGTGTTCTTGTTATCAATTGTGTGTGCCATGGCTATGCGGCTGTTCTTTTGTTTATTAGGCGCCTCTCTTATTGTGCTTGCTGTTTTTTAGCGCTTTGTGATTGGAATATGAAGCGGAGAGAGACAGAGATACAGAAAAGAAGGAAGGCTTTGAAGGGAGAGAGGGAGAGAGACGTGAAAGTTCAATACTCTCCATTTATATTTCTATAATTCATAACATGCACAAAAACCAACAAGGTGTTCAATTCCTGTTAAGGCCGCAACAAGTTCCATCCCGAATTTTTTAATAAAAATTCATTATTTTCTATAAAATATTCAATCCCTGTAGTTTTATTTTTTTATTAGGTGAATATTTTTTTATTATATATAAAAAAATTAAGTTTTGTGTAAATTATTATAATTCTTATTATTAGATTTATGAATACTTTTATTCAAATTTTATAGAAAAAAACATTAAGATAGAAGAAAAATGAAACTGTACTAAATATTTTATATCAATGTCAACTACTTTTCTAATTTTATTTATATAGTATTAATTATTATGTTTAATTTTTCTGAAAATTAAAATAATGATGAATAAATTTTCAGTATACTAAAGTTTTCTTTTTTTATTTTTGACCAAAGTTTATCAACATATAATTAATTTTATTATTGCTTTTTTGAGAAAAAAATTTATTTAATATTTTGCATTGATTAAATTATTAATTATTAATAAATCAACTATATTCTCAAGTACTTGTCACATTTGTAGATTGTATGATTTTTACTCAAATAATAAATTAGGATAGTATAATTAATTCACTCAATAATTGATTTTAATTTAAAAAAACTAAATAATTTTCTGAAAAGACGTAAAATACACAAATATCATATTTTTTTTTAAAAAAATATGTCACAAGTATTTGAGAATGGTAGGAGTACTAAGTAGAGAATAATTAATTTGTTTTATTAGATTTATTTTTTACCTATCCAAATTTTGTTCAATTAATAGATATAATACTCTAATTTTATTGATTGAAAACAAAACAAAAAAATAAATATGTATGGAAACTAAAAAGAATCACGCGATAAGATAAAACTATGTGTATTTTGTTAATTGATTTAGTAAAATAATTGAACACAAATAATAATTATTTTAATCTATTAAATATATATTCAATGTATATTTTAAGAATTGATGACCTATAATTGATACTTTTATTTAGGAATTTTCGTTATAGTTTTTTTTTTTTTTGTTGGAAAATTTTCGTTATTGTTAAAGGTATGTCTTAATATTCTTATTTATTTTACATCTTATAGCAAAGAATTGATATTTTTGGACTGCAAAGGAGGGACTATCCCGAATAGAATTAATCATTTTAACTTGCTTACAAATTTTATTTTAATTCAATTAGAAATTCTATACTTCTTATAAATGCGAGGAAGTAATATATGACAAGTAAAAAATTTAGTTGGCACTCTCTAATCCCAGCATTTCTTTTTTCTTTTTTTTACAAAATTTACTAATTTCTTAATAATTTTTTAATTATTTATTAAATTCTTTTTAATTTTTTAATTATCTTTTCCTTTTTTTAGGTTTTATGATAGCTTATTATTATTCATAGTAATCCAGAAATCGCAACCTAGGAAACACTCCTCTGGTTGACCCAATCTCCTATGAATCCTGACGAATCTCCTACGAATTCTAGTGCATCAAGTCGGGTTAAGATCTACTCTATTCTTCTTTTTGTTTCATCACTTTTCTTCATAATCCCAAATCGCCGTTTCTTTCGCCGACCTTTCCGTCCAATCCTGTTAATCTCGAATAAATCTCTATCACTGTCAATTCCGACATAGTTCATCTCGCAATTAATGGACCCTGTGAGGTACTTACTCATACCGTCTTTTCTTTCTTCTAATTATCAGTTTGAAATTTTAAACTTTGTCAGTATCTTTGTAGAAAGATTCTAAATGTACTTGCTATGGGTCCCTCTGACATGTGGGACCCACATGCTTAAAAAAAAAGAAGAAAAACGTGTTCTTTAAAAAAAGGGAAAAGTCAATAAAAGTTGGCAAAACAATTCTAAGATTGGCAAAGAAACTCAACAAAAGCAGCACGTTTTTAGGCGGTGAATGCGCAGCTCATTTCTAACCTCTCCTATAAATAGAGGTAGCAAAGCCTCAAGCAAAACACAGCAGAAGAAGAAGAAGAAGAAAAATGTAGAGAGGAGTTATCTAGTTTTAGGAAGGGTTTCCTAAAACTAGGGGGAGGAAAATAGTGAGGAAATTATTTTGGGGTATTTTTGGAAAACACTTTGTGTGCCACTATTTTTGTATTACTCTCTTTGTATACCTACTTTTTTTAAAAGTGGAAGAATTATTCGAAGTTTTTCCCGTGGACGTAGCCCTAGACAGTTGATGGTGAACCACATAAATTTCTGTGTGTCCCATTTCTATTTTTTCGCTGCGCCAATTTTCTCTTAATTGATTGAAAGGGCCAAACAAGTGGTATCAAAGCTGAGGCAAGTGGTACCTGAGGCCCAACAAGTGGTATCAGAGTTGATGCCCAACAACTGGTATCAGAGCTGATCCTTAACAATTGGTATTAGAGCCGAAGGTTTCGGCAGGTCCAGCCAGTCAGATAGCGGTATCGGATCCGTGGATATATTTTGAAAATAAATATACCACGATGAAGAAAAAATTACGATAAATCCATTGGTGCTGTCCACTCGGAAAGACATTGCAGAATCGACTTAGCGATGAATATTAAAATAGTAACTCAAAGTTGATGGTGAACAGTACTATTGGCATTACTGTTTCTGAGTCCGTTTCAAGTAAGCCCTGCACTATTCACACATGGTACTATTCACATTTACAGTTACTATTCACGCATATAGTTACTATTTGAGTATATTGTTACTATTCATGGTCTACTGTTACTATTCATGGTCACTATTCACGTATGCTACTGTTCACGTATACAGTATATGTTGGTAATAAATTTCTGCGCAAGTCAAAATGGACAAGCAAAATGATCAGTCTAAATGGCGGGAATTACCATATATGGAGAAATGAGAGATCTCCTTATGGTAATCAAAATGCATTTGTCTGTGTTTAGTTGAACTAAATCGGAAGAGAAGACTGATGAGGAATAGGCTTTCGAGCTTGCGCCCAAATCTCGGTTGGTAGGTTTGTTGATGAAGGTTTCTGTAGCACCTTCAGAAATGGTCAGTGGAAGCTCACAAAAGGTTCATTTGTGGTAGCTAAAGACTGAAAGCTATACATGATGTATGCGAAACTCTCCTAAGACACTTTGAGTGTAACGAAGAATGACAGTACAGTTGAATTGTAGCATAAATGACTACGCCACATGAGTAAGAAAACTCTGGCAAGAAAGAACGTACTACTTGGATTGGATGAAGTTCACCTAGACAAGTGTCCTGATTGTATGGCGGGAAAGCTAAACAGAGTAGTTTTCAAGACTACCCCTCCTTCTAGAATGAAGAATGTATTAAATATGGTTCATTCAGATTTGTGTGGACCATTGACAATGTCATATGGTGGAAATCGATATTTTGTGATATTTATCGATGACCATTCTAGGAAGACCTAGGTATACACATTAAAGTCTTCTAAACCTGGTTGAGAGACAGACAGACAAGAAGCTGAAGTGTATCAGGACAGATAATGGTGGAGAATATACTGGGCCATTTGATGCTTTCTGCAAAGAGTATGGCATTCGACATCAAACGACACCTCCCAAGACGCCGCAACTAAACAGTTTGGCTGAGAGGATGAATAGAACTTTGATGGAGAGAGTCAAATGTTTACTCTCACATGCAAAGTTGTCTGAAAGATTTGGGGTGAAGCTTCACTCACAGCAGTTTATCGTTCACCCTGTTTCCCTCTATAGTATGATACTCTAGAGAGAGTATGGTTAGGAAAGGATGTTTCTTATGATCATTTGCGAGTGTTTGGTTGCAAAGCCTTCGTGCATGAAGGATGAACGGTCTAAGCTTGATGTCAAGACTAGACGGTGTGTATTCATGGCCAAGACTAATGTGGCTATAGGTTTTATGACTCGATCCAGAAGACGATTATAAGAAATCATGATGCTGTATTTGTTGAAGATTAGACTATTAAATATATTAAAGTAGAGTGCCAATAGATCTGAAGAGTCAACGGACATACAGAGAGCCCCTCCAATAGAACGCAGACAAATTGGAAATGAAGAAAATATTCCACAAGAACAAGTGCCAGAGTTAGAAAATCCAGAAGTTCCTAATCAGAATGAACCAGATGAAGATTATGGTGTTCATGTTCAACCACCAGCACCGGAAGGTTCTCGAACATTAAGAAGATCTAGTAGAGTCTGACAACCATCTACTAGATATCCAGTCAATGAGTATGTACTAACGACTGACAGGGGAGAACCTAGAAGCTTTGAAGAAGCTATAAAAATGAGCACAAGAGGAACTGGATTGAAGCCATGCAAGATGAAATGAAGTCCTTGCATGAAGATGAAACATTTGAGTTGGTAAAGTTGACCAAAGGCAAGAAAGCTTTGAAGAACAAGTGGGTGTTCAGGATCAAGCAGGAAGAACACATCTCCCAACCACGATTCGAAGTTAGTCTAGTTGTGAAAGGATTCAATCAAAAAAAGGATATTGATTTTGATCTTTTCACCAGTTGTGAAAATGACATTCATTCGGACAATGCTCAAAATGGCCGCCAGTTTTGATTTGGAAATCGAGCAAATGGATGGAAAGACTACCTTTCTACCTGGAGATTTGGAAGAAGAAATATACATGGAGCAACCAGAGGGTTTCGTAGAAAAAGAGGAAAAGAGGATTGTGTTTGCAAACTGAAGAAGAGCCTGTATGGCTTGAAGCAGGCACTGAGACAGTGGTACAAGAAGTTTGAGTCTATTATGGGGAGCATGTGTAACGCCCCAAAATTTTCGAATCTTAAAATAATATTATTTTATCGGGTCATGAATGGTACTACAGAAAGGGGGATAATATTTTATTTAGATCCGAGGAAGATATTGAGTATGATTGCAACCACTTTTTCTCTTCTTCTTCTTCTCTTCAACGCCACTTCCTCTTCTTCTTCTCTTCTTTGTTTTTCTTCACTTCTTACTTGTTAAATCCACCAAATTAAATCCACCCAACTTGATTTAAGTAATTAATCTTAGAGAATTAAGCTTGAGAAGTGATTTGTGGTGATTAGTTTCAAGAAATTTGGAGATTCTCTACTTAAGCCAAAGGTTGGGGAAACCTCTACTGTAACATCCCTTCCCGGTCCACCCGTTAACCCGAATGAACCAAACCGAGACGCTACAATCTGGTTGAACTTATATCCTGTCATGCTGATATCATCCTGTATGCTAAATATGAATATAAAACACTCCCAATTAAACTTCAAACTTTCAATATCTCCAACTAATCATCATAACACAACAACACTTTATATAGATAGTCATAATTGTATAAATCCTCAATAGCATTGAAAATCCAGCAATTAATTGCATTCATGATCTATATCAAGTCTTCATGATCTAATCATACCAACTATAGTAAAATATTTCAATCATTTCCTCCAAATACTTACACCACAATAATTACATGCTTCAATTATATTTCCAATCACATAAGCTCTAACAAATGTAATAATTATACATGCCATAAATCTTAATACATGCCATAATTCTTAATATTACAACTCTCAATCTACTATGACCAAGTTAGTCACTTCTGCTTTGAACGTACTCCTCAAGTCTTCAAGTACCAACCACGATCTTCAACCTACGCGTGATAAAAATCGACGCGCTGAGTATAAAACTCAGTGGTGCTCATAATTCACATACGAAACAAAGTGCGATGGCAACTAACTTAAAATATAAATTTCATAAAGCATTGATATTCATAGAATCAGTAAATTTCAACATAAATGTCTCTTTATAGCAACGAATAAACTTCTAATTCATAAACATCAATAATTTAGTTCTAATTATCTTATAACTCCTTTACATGAACCTTAACTCACACCTTATGATACTATCATGATCTTACCTGTTGTTCATTGTGTTGTATGAATGACATCAATAAACATGTAAGATTACATAACAGTATATGTTCATTGTCTTACTTGCTATTCATTATGCTGTATGACTTATGCACTTTTAGTCACATCATATAAGTTATGATTAATAACATCTCAAGACTGGATGGCTCCTTAAGAATTAAATAAATAAACTTGTAAGCATATATAACATGATACTTTCATAATCTTACCTGATGTTCTTTATGTTGTATGAACTCTGCAACTTTGATTAAACTCAGTGAATATCACAATGAATGAAGAAACATATAAGCACATACATATGTAGAAATAAACATTTACTCACATATGGAATGTAAGCACACATATCATGATACTTTCATTTTCCCTTAATGATCTTTCTTGCTGTTTAGTATACTGTATGATTATGCAATTTATAGTCGATATAACTGTATAGCTCCATAAGGTTATAGTGAAACCGAAGTGATAAGAAAAACTGTATGAAACTGGATGAAACTGTATGCTTGGCTGCTATGGCTTGTATAATCATATCCACTCAACGGCCTGTAGCCGGAGTACCAAACTATATGGGGCGCAGATCTGCTATTCTATGTCGCGACATAGCCTTATCTACATGGTTTCTACCTAACCTCAATGGAGCATATTAATGGAATGACAATAGATAAAACAAAAGCAAAATAACTGTGTCATAACTTGCATGCTTGTGTCATGTTATTTTCACACCATTTGTATGCTTGCATTTTGTGTTTATACATGTGTTCATGTTGTCTTTTTGTTTTAAATTGGTTGAAGACATACAAGTTGAGAAAGGAATACAATTACATAGAATTCATAACTTCATACACCATTTCACATCATTTCACAATTGCATAGAATACAATTACAAGTTGTGTTTACCTCATTTCACATCATTTGCATGCTTGTATGTTGTTTTGATACATGATTTAATGTTGTATTTTTGTTGTAAAATGATTGGAGGCATACAAAGTGAGCAAAGGAATCCAATTGCATAGAAAAAGAAGTCCAAAAGTGCATGAAAACACAAGTCGCGAGCGCGCCTTGCAAGGTCGCGAGCGCGTAAAGCACCAAATGAGAGACAGTGAGTTATCGGGCACAAGTCGCGAGCGGGCACTTGAAAGTCGCGAGCGCGTAGAGTGCAAAATGAGAGACAGTGAGTTCCCAGGCCAAATTCGTGAGCGCGCGATGAAGGTCGCGAGTGCTTACAGGCTAAGGGCCAAGTCGCGAGCGCGCAAATGAAAGTCGCGGTCGCGTACAATGCAAAATGAGAGTTAGAGAGGTTCAGGTGAAAGTCGCGAGCGTGCAAATGAAAATCGCGGTCGCGTACAGTGCAAAATGAGAGTCAGTGAGTTTCAGGCACAAGTCGCGACCTCTTCAGGCAATTCGCGCGCGCGCGTCGCGTTTTCTAGCCTGCACTGTCTATACTCTTTTAATCATATCTCTCAATATACAACTCCGATTTGAATGATTCAAAAACCCATGTAAATCTAACACATAGAGGAACAAATAACTCTTCTATGACACTTCCTAATTCCATCATTAAATGGGGTCAAAATCAAGATGAAGTTACTGGTAAAATTTCCAGTACCAGTAACTCCCCTGTTTCAGCATAAACTCACTATTTACTTCATTTATTCAATACCTCCCATGTTTTCTCACCATTACCAGTCCTCCCACTCAACATGAAGCAATATTGTCTCATTAGCAACACACCACACAATTTCTCATGCAAAGAAAGTGGTAAATGAAAAGAGATATCACACCTTCACTTAACAAGCTTGGAATCTTCTTCTTAGCTTCCTTTTTCTTCTACCTTTGAGCTCACCTCTCCTATACATGAGAATTCTTATGAATCATCTAAAAATATCACCAAATGATTCAAGTATGAAAATCAAGAAGGTTTACTTACTTGGATAGAATAGAAGTTGAATTAATGTTTGAATCCCATTAACATCTTCACTACCATTAAAAGTGATGGAGAAAGGAAAGTGGAAGAGGAAAGTAGAGGAAGAAGATGAAGATAAGGATGAAGAAATGAAAATGAAATGGAACTCACGGGTAGTCTCAAGAATATCATGGATTTTTATGTGAAAATTATCAAATGGTACCTCAAGTGTCAAAATGGTACAACTTCCTACCTCAACTTTATATTTTAGTGCAAGCAAGTCCTAATCCTTATACTTTGATCTTTTTGTTTCCTTCAAGTAAGTCCACTTCTTCTCCTTATTTCATTCTAGCCCACTCTAGACTCTAATGGCTCGAACCGGGTTTTGGATCAGCCCGACTCGACTCTAAGCAACGCCTCAATTCAATAGAAAAATGGGACGTTACATCTACCATGGAGTAAAGGCAAAGTTAGAGCTTAGAAAGCTTTAATTTAAGCTTGCTAAAGCTTATTTTTAAGGTTAGTGTTCATAAATACACTTACCTTACTTGAATTTTTGATTTTGTGCATTTATGCTATCATACATGTATTTTGGGATTTTGTATGAAATGATTGATTTGTTGAACTTTGGTTGCAATAACATGCTCTTGGGTGATGTTTGATGAGTATTTAGTATGTGGTAGAAATCTCTACCTTGTATCTTTGTTGTTCATGTTTTTTTTTTCATGGTTAAAGTAAGCTGAATTTTGGAAAAAGTGTTATTGGGTGAGATTAAGGACTAGTTTTCGACCATTTCTATTTTCCATTTGTGTCTGAGTCCTTCATGAAAGTTGTAGGTCTACTTCTTAGCTTTCCAACCCATCCTCTTGTGTCCAATTTGGAGATACATAGCTCAACTTATGGCTGAAATACCTAAACTGACTCTGTTATGTCGGGCCACATGCATCACTGAATTGAGTGCCCATTTTGACCACTATAATGACAAGATTTGGTTCTGAGGTCTTCATGAAAGTTGTTTCCCTGTGTCTTGAGACTTCCATGGTTCTAGATTTGTTTAATTTGAGTGTTTGGTTAAGTAGGAATTCAATAAACATTGGACTTAGTTCTGCTGAATCGGGTCTGGATTGTTGGTCTGTGTTCCTAGCTTCTGTTTACCACCTTATGCATTGATCTGGGCTGTAATCCCTTCATAACATTTGTATCATTTTATCTTAGCTTTCTAATGAATCTAATTTCATTCAATTTGGAGACCTATAACTCAAGTTATGTCTTAAAAACACAGCAAAGGTCAAGGATATTTTAATGCTGGAAATTTCCTATGCCTTGACTCATAGGTTTATTTGGATAAATGTATGTATGAATCATGTGTGATGAGGTTCTATTGATTATTTGTATGTTTGAGGATTGATTTGATGAAAATAAGATATAAGGTTGAAAAGTGGTATTGTGGATATGTTTAAATGGATATAAATGGGAAAAATTGTTGGAAATTTTAGGATAAAGTGTGGAATTAGTTTAGATAATGCATGATGAGGATAGAAATGGATAGCTTGGTGCATAAGAGTTATGTTAGTATGCTTGGTTGGAGAAGGAAATTCCTCCCCTTGGTTTTCATTAAGAGGCCAAACCACTCTAGGGTGGTAAGGCTTACTTAATTTTTTTTTTTTTTTGTATGGTATAAGTATGACATAAGTATGATTATTTTGATAACTTTCATATGTTTAGAGTTTTAAAAAAAAAATGGGTATTTAAGGTGTATGTGCTTTGAATTTTGAATAAGGAAAGTATGATAAATTTCATTATGATGTTAAGAAAGTTTTAAAAGAAAAGGAATTGATGAGAAATTTTCGTATATATATATATTTGAAATATTTCATTTGAAGAATGTGGAAATTTTTGTAAGTTGAGAAATTTGAAATGATGGGTATTAAGTAATGAAGAGTTTTTGATTAAGAATTATTGCTTTTGTGAAAGAATGATTTTGATTTGGGCTCTATTATGCATGATTGAAACGTGGTATGATGAGATTGATTTTGTTATGTGAAGCTATGATCATATGCTAGGGTTATCAGCCCTTATAAATAGGCGGACGCGCTTATTTGTGTGATGGGGGTGGTGCTTTCATAGGCCACGGTGGTGCTTTCATAGGCCACGATCAAATCTGTTTATGTTCATTCTGTATCAGTACAAGCCTTAACTAAAGAATTAACATATTTGTATTTATAATCGTCTTATTACTTTCAAAGTATTTGAATTAAACGAATGAGATCATATTATTTTAGTAAACCTTACTTTGGAAATTAATGATTATGTTATCAAATGAATTTTCAAAGCATGATATTCCGGTACATGGTTTTAAACATAACTAGTATATGTATTAGTATAATAAATGTGCAAGTAATGAATTTATGAGTTGAAAGAATTAAATTCTTTATATTATTAATTAATAGTTTATTTGATATTTCTTTTGCTATAAATACATGTTGAAATTTAATGATTTTATGTCATTTGTGTTTTAAGTAAATTGTCATCACAACTTTAGTAAGTATGTGAATTATGAGCACCATTGAGTTTTATACTCAGCGCGTTGATTTTTATCACGCGCAGGTTAAAGACTGTAGTTGCTGCTTGAAGACTAGAAGAGTAGCATCAGGGCAGAAGTGACTATTGTGGTAGTAGTAGATTGAGATTTATGTACTTAAGAACTATGACATGTATAAGTATTATATTTTCAGAGATTGTATTATTTGAATTTTAACTTAAGCATGTAATTAGCAATTATTTTAGTGTCTATATTCGGAGATAAGCATAAGATTCATTAAATGATTTAATATAAAATATTTCAAGAGAGTTGATATATATACTGAATGCAATTAATTGATGAATATTAAACTACTATTGAGGATTTATATAATTATGAAAATATAGAAGTGTTGTTGTGTTATGATGATTATGTGGAGATGTTGGGAGTTTGGAGTGTAATTGGGAGTGTTTTGTATTCACATGTTTGGCGAGCTCAGTTTTTAAAAGGGAAATTGACATCGTTTTTCGCAAGTGTACGAAATCGCAACAAGTAATATAGAGTGAGAGAGTATCGTATCCACAGGGATTGTTTATCAATTACCAAAATTATGTTAACCTATTATTATTTAGACAATGGTAAGAGAAAATTGCTATAAGGTAAATAAACTTTAAAGTAAAAACAGAAGAGATCAACACAAAATTCAGGTGAAAAGAAATCAGAGAACTAAGCTACTAGGGAATTTGATTTCACTTAATTCTATCCAGCTTAATCTATTAGTTCATTAATCAACTTTAATTGTTCAAGTAGGAGAAACAACCCTAAAGTTACTAACAAGCTCTCCCGATTTATTGTTAGCTATTCTAATCCAGATTAATTACCTATCTTTAATAGTGAAATTAAACATAAATCAGATCGTTAGGTTTTGTGGTTGTTTTGTGAGTTCACAACTTAATACTTTATTAACTTATGAAAACCCCCCTTGAGTCAAACCATATAGCTTCCGCATCAAGTTATTATTCTCCAGTAAATTATTATCTTTTTCATATCAATAACCCTTCTCCCGAATGTGATTATTGAAATAACTCAATCCAGGGGAAATTTTCTGCCTGGAAGCATTAAGCACAATAATAATTTATAACGAGAATAAAGAAAAATAAATCTAATATTATAAACTGGAATCGAATTAAATTACATCAAATCCCTAGTATAAGAGTTTAGCTGGACATAGTAATTAAATTAAGCTCAATCATACTTGAATTATTCATCATAATTAAAGACAATAATAAAAGAAAGAAACAAGATGAAGAGTTTAGAATAAAAACTATATCACAACTATGTGGATGGCTCCCTTGATTCTTGGCACAATTATTTGATGCTTGAAGTCTTTTAGAGAGAGGAAATTATGTATAGGATTGCACAAAATTAGCTCTCTTGTTATGAGAAGTTCCTCTCTTTATATAGAGTTTCTGAAGGCAAGTCTGACTCCTTTTAGAAAATAGAATCCTTATTTAGTGCAAAATCCTTTATAGGAGATCATTACTGTTTAGACTCTTGATTTCTTCTTGATTAGGACTCCTTTTTCTCCAAGAATAGGTCCAGGTCTTGTTTAGTGTGTTTAGGAAACTCCCTGAAGTCGGCCCATGTGAGAAAAAGCTTGATTTGCGTATTAAATTCACGTTGGTTCCGCCTGCGCAGCACGGGTGTGCTTCATGGCACGGGCTGGGTGTGCTTTAGTCTGGAAGTCTGGCTAGTGAAGCACGGGGTGTGCTAGGTAGCACGGGCTAATGAAGCACTGAGGCACGGGCGTGCTACAAAGCACAGGCAGGGCGTGCTTTTCTCTGGAAGTCTGCCTAGAGTTGCCATGGGCGTGCTATGCTTAACACGCCCTGGTCCCATTGTAGCACGACCGTGCCTTTTGACACACCCTGGCCGTGCTCTCTTCTGTCTCTCCTTTGATTTCCTTGGCTTCTAGCACGGTTGTGCCTTTTAGCACGGCCCGGGCATGCTAGAAGCTAAGTGCCTTGTATTATAAAGTTTTTTTCTGCGCCAAATTCCTGCAATTTTCTCTTAGATCAGGCGGATTAAAGATCAAGGAAGCTTTTGAACACAATTATACTAAAAGTGATTTAAAGTAATAAAAACTTACTCAAATTCTAATAAAAACTATATTAAAAACACTATAAAATTAACGCCTATCAGAAATTCTTACAGTATTTATGTAGGATTTTTCCCAATCTATTTTTCAAAAAAAAAAAAAAAAAGAGATGAAAACAAAATGAAATGATTATCTGTATAAAAAAATAAATTATTACTCGCTACACTTGTGAATACTCAATTACTTCTAATTCATAATCTTATTTAATGATTTGTATGTTAAGTTAAGACGGTGTCTCCGGCACCGAATGTGGCATCCGTCATCGGGTCTCACGGGACTCGGCGGAGGGTGTTACAGCATGGCTATAGAAAGACTACTTCAGATTACTGTGTTTCTATGAAAAAATTCTCTGATGATGACTACATTGTTTTTGCTATATGTGGTTGATATGTTGATTGTTGATCAGAATTCTGTCAGAATTAATAGTTTGAAGAAACAACTAAGTAAGTCTTTCGCTATGAAAGACTTGGGATCAACAAAGCAAATTCTTGGTTTGAAAATTTTGAGGAATCGAAGTACCAAGAAATTATGGTTGTCACAGGAGAAGTACATTGGGAAAGTATTTCAAAGGTTTAGAATAGAAAACGCTAAAGCGGTTAGTTATCCTCTTATTAATCACTTTAAATTGAGTTGTAAACAGTGCCCTTCTACGAATGGATAGAAGGAAGAAAAGGAAAACTTCAATAGTTGGAAGCTTGATGTATGCCATGTTTTGTACACGGCCAGATTGCTCACTCAGTTGGAGTAGTGAGGAACATTGGACTGCAGTGAAATGGATTTTTAGGATATCCAATCACATTTGTAGGGGGAGCCGTGTCGTGGAAGTTAAGATTACAGAAGTATGTTGCTCTGTCCACAACTGAGGCAAAAAGAGAAGTCCGAGCTATGTGTCAAAGCAGCAGGAATGGAGAGTCCCACCATGTCTTCGGGAGGGAGAGAATTGCTGTGGGTCCCTCGAACATGTTGGACCCACATGTTTTGAAAAAGAAAAAAAAGAAGGAAAACGTGTTCTTTGAAAGAAAGGGAAAAGTCAACAAAAGTTGGCAAAGCAATTCTAAGATTGGCAAAGAAACTCAACAAAAGCAGCACATTTTTAAGCGGTGAATGCACAACTCATTCGCTAACCTCTCCTATAAATAGAGGTAGCAAAGCCTCAAGCAAAACACAACAGAAGAAGAAGAAAAAAAAAATATAGAGAGAGTTATCTAGTTTTAGGAAGGGTTTCCTAAAACTAGGGGAGGAAAATAGTAAAGAAATTATTTTGGATGTTTTTGGGAAACACTTTGTGTGCCACCATTTTTGTATTACTCTCTTTGTGTATCTACTTTTTTTTAATAGTGGAAGAATTATTCGGAGTTTGTCTTGTGAACGTAGACCTAAACAGTTGAGGGTGAACCACGTAAATTTTTGTGTGTCCCTTTTCTATTTTTCCGCTGTGTCAATTTTCTCTTAATTGATTGAAAGGGCCAAACAAGTGGTATCAGAGCTGAGGCAAGTGGTACTTGAGGCCCAACAAGTGGTATCAGAGCTTATGCCCAACAACTGGTATCAAAGCTGATCCCTCACAGTCCTAAGAAGAGAAAAGGGAGGAGGGAAAAGAAAATAAAAGCAAGAAAACAAAAATGTGAAAAAAAGATAATTACAGGTAAAAAAGTTTTTTTCTGTTCTATCTCAGTTTGGTCATTTTTTAAATTAAGAGTTCTAATTTGTTTGGGTTTTAGAAGCTTTGCAGACAAACCGACCACAATACAAAATTCGCAACATCTTCAACAACAAATTTAAGGGGGAAAAAATGGAAGACATACCATTAATAATATTCAGCTTCGTCAATTGTCTGAAACCAATTCAAAAATAGAAAGAGTTACTAGCAAAATGAAATGTACGTATTGAACATCAATATCTATAAATACTATCAAATTCTCTAAAAAAAAAAAATTATCAATTTTATTGCGTGCATACAAAATACTATAGCAATTTGATGACATTAACATAAGATCCTCAAACCAAAAATAAAGATCACAAGAGTGATTTGTTGACTGTAACATCCCTTCTCGGTCCACCCGTAAACCCGAATAAACCGAGACGAGACGCTACAAACTGGTTGACTGTATGTCCTGTCATGCTGACATCATCCTGTATATGAACATACTAGCATGTTGATGCTGTTATATTAATACTGTCTATAATCTTTACAAGACATGATACTAGTTACAAAATGGATTGGGCCCAACTGTGTGCCCTGTACATGCCATAAAAAGAATAACAAAATGAGTTTCTACCCTGAAGACCGAGTCTTCTACAGATGAACGGCAGCAGTTGTAAACGGACCCTCTACGGACCAGTCTCAAAACCTGCGAGTTAAACAGGTAACTCGCTGAGCAAATAAAGCTCAGTGGATATCTCAACAAGGAAAGAAACAATAAAGCACATACTTGTATATAAAGAATCATGTAGGCACACAAGGCACATATAAGCACACATATCATGATATCTTTCATTTATCTGTATGATTTATGCAATGTTATGTCCAGATATCTGTATGGCTCCATAAGGTTATAGCGAAACCGAGGTGATAAGAAAACTGTATAAACTGGATGAATACTGTATACTTGGCTGCTATGGCCCATATATAATCATATCCACTCAACGGCCTGTAGCCGGAGTAACAAACTGTATGAGGCGCAGATCTGCTATCCTATGTCGCGACATGGCCTTATCGACATGGTTTCTACCTAACCTCAATGGAGCATAATGTTGGTATGTCAAATGTATAACACAACATCATAGTAATAGTTCATCACTTCATAAATTATAATGTTCATATGATTTCACATCATTTGCATGCTTGGATGTTGTTTTGATACATGTTCTAATGTTGTCTTTTTGTTTTGAAATGATTGGATGCATACAAGTTGAGCAAAGAACCCAATTACATAGAAAAAGAAAGTCCAAAAATGCAGGAAAAGCCAAGTCGCGAGCGCGCCTGTGGAAGTCGCGAGCGCGAGATGCAGAAAATAAGAGACAGTGTGTTATCAGGCACAAGTCGCGATCGCGTACTTGAGAGTCGCGAGCGTGTAGTGTGCCAAATGAGAGACAGTGAGTTTTCATGCCAACTACGCGAGCGCGCAATGCAAGTCGCGAGCGCTTCCAGACCAAGGGCCAACTTCGCGAGCGCGCACTTGAGAGTCGCGAGCGCGTAATGTGCCAATTGAGAGTCAGAGAGTTTGAAGTGGAAGTCGCGCGCGCGCAGTGCAAAGTCGCGAGCGCGCGACGTGCTTCCAGCCTACGCAGTGCCAGGTCGCGATGCGTTTCCAGCCTGCGCAGTCTGCACTCTTTTAGTCATATCTCTCAATATACAAATCCAATTTGGGTGATTCAAAAACCCATGCAAAGCTAACACATAGAGGAACAAATAACTCTTCTATGACACTTCCTAATTCCCTCATTAAATGGGGTCAAAATCAAGATGAAGTCCTCCCCTGTTTTCAACATAAACTCAATACCTCCCCTGTTTTCTCACCACTACCATTCTCCAACATGAAGCAATATATTGTCTCAATAGCAACACACCACACAAATTCTCATGCAAAGACAATAATAAAAATCAAGAGATATCAAACCTTTACTCCAAAAACGCGTGAGCTTTGTTCTAGCTTCTCTTCTCTACACTCTTTGAACTCCCTTCTCCTATACACATCAAACTTCTAATAACTTATCTACAATATAACTCAAGTAGAGACTGAATAACATAAAGCTGCAAGTAATTCTACTTACTTGGAGAGAATTGAGGTTGCCTAATTGGATGGAGAAATAAAGGAAATGAAGGAGATGAAGAAGATAAAGATAAAGATGAACAATGGGAAAGTAAAATGATGATTACGGGTAAGTCATCACAAAATCAAGATAAATGATGGAAACTTACTAAATGATACCTCAATTGTCAAAAGGCTATAACTTAATACCCAAGCTTGTTCTTTTAATGCCATTAAATCCTAATCCTTACACTTTGCTCTTTTTCTCTCAATCAAGTAAGTCCACTAATAAACCCATTCTACCCCAACCGGGTTTGGTTCAACTCGACTCAACTCAATGCAAGACTCGACTCAATGCAAAGACTCGACTCGGTAGGATGTCACATTGACCGTTTGATGAAAAATTAACTTCCCGTTTTCTATAAATCACAGTATGAAAAAAGAGACAAATAAGAGGAATGTGGAATTAAAAGAAAAAAAAATTAAAAATATTTGGTCGGAGATAAATAGGCTATGAAAGTGTCAATTCCCGAGAAGTACATCAAGTGCCTTTTTTTGTTCTACATTATCAAATTTACCTACCGAAAATTAGATCATCAAACTTACCTCACACAAGGACAGTGAGTCTCTTAGAGATAGCTAGTGAAATTGCACTCCCTACTTTTTTTTTTTTTTTTTTTTGAAAGAAAGAACATTCCTCTAATTAACTGCAATGGATTTATCAATTTATTATATTATCTAAATATATTTAAATTTATATTATAAATATTATTGTAATCTGTAGTTTCAGAGCAATTATAAAAACACATCTAAATTATATTTCTTGAAAAATAATTTCTTTAAAAATGTCCATTTTAGAAAGTATACTTCCCGAAAATAAGCCATTTTGAATCAATCGAAACCTTAGTTTCCCACTTTAATTTGCTCTCACGTGTATACATTTCCAATTGATCAACATTTTTTTAAAATAAATTAATAAATAGCATTCTAATATCTCAATCACATTTTAAAATAAATTTGGCAACCATCCAAGATATTTTAATATTTCCAAATAATATTTTAAAATGTCAGTAATTTCCTTCTAACATGTGGGACATTTTTGTCTTCTTGTGAAAAAACAAACTTATAATGGGCACTAATTTTTGTATTTCATAGTACCAAAGCAATCAATTATGGTCTAATAATCTTTTTATGTCTCTTAGAAAATCTTGAGAATGAAAGGTATTGATTTCAAATCCTCCTCATCATAACAGTTATCATTAATTTTTAGTGAAGAGTCTTTTATATATAAGAAACAAAAAACTCCTTATCATTGTGGGCTCATTAAATTTAATCATAAAAAAACCTATTGTTGATGAAACCTATCGTCCATGAATATATACAGCTCATTAGTTAGTATTTTCTCCGTTACATTTTGTTTGCATGGTTTGACAAAACATGAAAATTAAAAATTTAGTCAAAACAAAAGTTATTTTGTCATTTTTTACCCTTTAACTCATTAAATATTAATAAAAGTTTTTCGTTTAATGAATGATCGTAAACGTTATCATAGAAAAAAATAATTGTTCATATATATAAATTTAGAAACCTTGTAAATATTTTGAGATGTCCAAAAAAAGAATAATAGGCAAATAAAATGGACCCAGAGAGTAATTTATTATACGTATGATGATTACACAATAATATATTAGGTGGTGAAGAGAAAGATGCTCTTGATTTCTGCTAGTATTCATCAATTGGCTGGCAAAAACAGGCAAACTAGAGGATGGAAAGAGGAGAAAAATCAGATCTTGGATCTTCTTTAATTATTTCAAGTAGCCAAGAAGAAGAAGAAGGTTGTTGTTTGAGAGGGGATTTTATTGAAGAAGCAAAGAAGCAATTGTGGCTTGCAGGCCCACTTATAGCAGTTAGTTTGCTGCAATATTGCTTAGAACTTATATCTCTTATGTTTGTTGGTCATCTTGGTGAGCTTGCTCTTTCTGGTGCTTCCATGGCTACCTCTTTTGCTTCTGTCACTGGTTTTAGTGTATTGGTAAGTCATCTTTTTCTCTTCTTTTTTCACCAGAAATTAGTATGTGTTGTTTGATTGATGTACTTCATCATCTAATCTAATGAGTCATAACTGTGTGGTTGCTATTGCACAAAACATTGGCCTACCTGATGGGCTTCTGCCACACAGAATCTCTTGATCGAATTTACTATTTCATAGTAGTTTAGATGTTTGTCATTTATGAAGTGCATCAATGGTTTAATCAAATAAGAAATTACTAAATCTTAGGGTAAATTTCATGTGTGTTTTTATCATTGTTCTGAAAATCAGACTAAATGGACCGGTTCGACTAGAAATTGGATTATGATCAGATCCGGTTGGATAATAAAATCGGCAACTTCAAAAACTGGTACAAATTGAGTAAAAATCAGTAAACCGGAATGCAGTTAGTATAGTTCGATTTAAATTTGGGGTTTTCTTAAAATATGGACCTATTTAAAATCAGGACATTTCAAAAATTAGGTCTGCTAATTTTTTTTTAGTTTTTGAACCTCTTTATTTCTAAGCTGAAAATTTTAATTTGTTAATTAAAACAACTAAATTGCCCAATTTTAAAGCCAAATTTGAATAATAATAATATTTTATTTTATGGGAATTAATTAATTTTTTGTTTAGTATTAAATTTAGTCTTGTTTTATTCTTTTTGTTTAGAATTATTTACTAATCTTTTTTATTCTTTTTGTAGAAGTCAAATTTGAGACTGTTTTTTATTTGATAGCAAAGTTTTTTTTTAAACTATATTTTCAATTGTATTAAATATATTTGAAAATATTATATATAAAAATTTAATTAAGTGTATTGAATCCTGTTGAATCTTCTAATTTAGTGAGTCTATACTTTCACCGGTTTACTGACCGATCTGGTTCTTAAACATTGATTATTATCATAATTACATTTTTTTTCTCTAAAAATAATTTTTTTTTTTTTTTTTTATTTATAGCTAGGAATGGGAAGTGCATTGGAGACACTATGTGGGCAAGCCTTTGGTGCTAAACAATATCACCTGCTTGGAGTTCACACACAAAGGGCAATGCTAACTCTACTAACAATGAGCATTCCCCTTTCCTTCATTTGGTATTTCACAACCACCATTTTTATAATTCTAGGGCAAGATCATGACATATCCACCGGAGCTGGAACATATAACCGGTGGATGATACCTAGCCTTTTCGCCTTCGCGCTTCTCCAATGTCTAAATAAATTTCTACAAACCCAAAATAATGTGTTTCCTATGATGATTAGCTCAGGGATCACAGCTTTGCTACATATTTTTCTATGTTGGGTTCTTGTTTTTAAGTCTAATCTTGGAATTAAAGGAGCTGCCTTAGCAATTACAATTTCAAATTGGATTAATGTGATTTTATTAGCAATTTATATAAAGTTTTCTCAAGATTGCATGAAGACTTGGACAGGGTTTACAAAAGAAGCTTTGCATGATATTTTTAGCTTTGTCAAGCTTGCAATTCCTTCAGCAATCATGATATGGTAATTAATTATAGCTTATTAACTTTTTACATCAGGTTATTTCTTTTTCTTTTTAATTTATATTGTTTAATAAATTAATTTTTGTTAGTTTGGAATATTGGTCATTTGATATGGTGGTTCTTTTGTCTGGTCTTCTTCCAAATCCCAAACTAGAGACTTCAGTGCTATCAATAAGGTACAGTTTCTTTTTTTTTTTTTTTTTACAAGAACGATAATAACAACAATAATAAAAAAATATAAATTGTAATTGAATATTCTTTAACTATAATTTGCCCTTGTTCCTTGTTATCCTGTTTTTGGCAGCCTCAACACATGTTGGACTGTCTATATGATATCTGTTGGGCTTGGTGCTGCAATAAGGTCAGTTCCTCAATTCTAAAACACTTTTCCATCTCAAATATTCTAAAATTGCTTGTCTGAAAATTTATTTTTCTATGAATAATTTATTTATTTTTGGTTGATTAACACTTTCACTGTCAGTACGAGAGTGTCAAACGAACTGGGTGCAGGGCGCGCACAACGTGCGCGATTAGCTCTGCGTGTGATGATCATAATATCACTCTCAGAAGGTGCATTAGTTGGAATTACAACAATTTTGGTACGCCAAGTATGGGGAAAGCTCTATAGCAATGAAGAACCAGTAATCAGCTATGTTGCTAATATGATGCCTTTGCTAGCATTGTCCGATTTCTTAGATGGATTCCAATGTGTTCTTTCAGGTTCTAATTTCTTATCTCGAGTATAAACTCTAATACTTGCTCATAAATCTATTTGATTTAGGAGCGCAAATGGTTAAAGCAATAGCTAAGTAACATTTCTGGGTTCGATTTACACGAACCGATGGATACTAATTTGATTGCATTGTATTAGGTGCTGCAAGAGGGTGTGGATGGCAAAATCTATGTGCTTGGATCAACCTTGGGGCTTATTATGTTATAGCAATTCCTTCTGCTTTGCTCTTTGCTTTTGGCTTACAAATTGGAGGCATGGTGAGTTTATCCTTTCTATACTCAAATCAAAATTGTCTTAAATCATTTAATTCATATGTAAGATTTAGTTTTATATTGTCATGAATAGGGGCTTTGGATGGGAATCATTTGTGGGCTTTTAGTTCAAGTTGTGGCACTTGTTACAGTAAATTCATGTACTAATTGGGAACAAGAGGTAATTAAGTTTCTTATCCTCTGTTTTTCTTATACAACTTTATAGATTCAATATATGGAACTCAACTTATAACATCATCTTGTTACAATCACAATAATAAAAATTATCTAAAAAAATAACTTGGAATTGATATTTTTAAAATTTAAATTTCTTATCTTTTGAATTAAGATGTGAACAATTCAGTAATTAGTAGATACCAAAGTAAAGGTGGAGATTGTCGCACCTAGATTAAAATTATTTATTTTTTTAGAAAAACATGTTCAATTACACCTAAAGTTAGGCCAAAAGTATAAAAAAAATCCACCAACTTGACATTTTATTGTCACTTAGCCCAAATTTTCACTAGGTTAGCTCGCGTAGAAAACAAACTTAAATTAAAGCTATTGAAAGCTAATTTTATAACTTGAAAGAAGGTGACTATAAGCTTTGAGAACATACGTCTCTTTGCTAGATTTTGAGAGGTAAAACATGATAAACTTTCTAGCTAAAACTTTAGATTAACCGTCAGCGGCTAATTGCAAGTTTGTACGAAATTAAATTGGGAAAAAATTTAAAGATTGGTACAATGCATTTAGAGGAAAAAAAATTTAAAGACTGGTTTCTACCGTATCTTTCTTCTACTCTCTCGCTTTCCTTCTCCAACTCCATAGAATTCATTCTGCATATGATAGATTTAGGGATTTTAGTTTAAATTTTTGTTATTTTGATTAAAAAGATGTTGCTATTACTATTTACTAGACAAAAATAATTTTTAAATCATTTATTTCTTATCGTTGACAGCGTGTTATACACGCATCAATCCTTAGTGAAAATTTGAGCTAAGTGACAATAAAATACAAGTTCGTGGGTTTTTTAATTCAAAATTTCGTTCTTGAGTTTTTTTGTACAGTTGGCCTAAATTTAAAGTGCAAATTGAACATTTTTCCTTTTTTTTATTTGACCTCCTAACTTTTGAAATTTCTTTTTTAACCCTTTAACTTTAGATTCGGCTTTGTTAGTAAATGGAAATGAAAATATTGGCGACTCCCATTTTCAAGATGGTTTCAGGATACGTGTAAAAATAATTTGACATTTTCATTTAATCTAATATTTCTCTTTTGCAGGCAGCAAAAGCCATGAGTAGAGTTGGAAAAACTTGCGGTGATTGACATTTAAACTGGCAGTGACTGATATAAATAATTTATTAATGCTAAGTCATATAGATATACTTCCTTTTTTATCAGTATAATTCCTTTTAGAAATTCTTATATCTGAAAATATAAGTCATTTTAAGAATATCTAATAATAATTTTTTTTTTCGAGTTTACCTATATTTATATTAAACTAATAATTATCTCTATTTTAAATACAATTTGATGAATATTTTATCATGTTCCCTGTGTGTTCCGTTCAAATTATCAATTTTTAGTTTTTCACTAAGACCAAGAAAATGATTAGTTTATTTTGATTTCGTAAAAGTTACATTTCAAATGACCTCAACACCCTTTTACTAATTTTCTAACACTATACTCTGTAATTATGATTCAATAAATAAGGGTAAAAAAAGGGTAAAAATATAACAAATTTTTTCTTGAATTTTAAAAATGACATCTAATGTAGAATAAGAAAAACCTTAAAAATGGTAATTTGGGTGGAATGAAAAGAGTAATTTAAGAGAATCAATTATTTTATTAATCATTATTCAATAATTTTAAACAACTTATATTTGTGAACTAAGGGAGTACAAAGTAAAATAATCAAACAGTAAAAATAATTTTAATTGTATTATATTATGTTCTATCATAATTCACTAAATTACCTTGATATTATGATTATTGGATTTGTCAGCAACATGTGGAGATAGATTGACCTAATTACACGATCTGGTTGAATTAGCTTATTCTAGATGTTATAACAATTTTTTTTTTTTTTCTCATTGATTGAATTCTTTAATTTAAAAAAAAATAATTCTAACAAATTTTCTTATGAATAAAATCTTCGCGTGCGCCTATTCTATCTCATAATCTTTCGTTAATCTTGTCTGACTAATTCATACAACTCACTAACTCAGCAATTTTAATAAAAAAAAAAAAAAAAAAGTAAACGTTGTCGTTTCATGAGACAAAGGCTCTTCAGTTTTAGCAGCGTTGACTCTTCGTTACCTAATTTATCGGAACTACAAATCACCAGATTCTTAAAATGGTCTTTTCATAGTGATTCTCCACCGAAAACGACGCCGTTATTGCAAATATTTCTCCGATGTATCCAGGTGTCGTTATTGGAAGCATCAATCATCTATAGATACAGAATATTAAACGACATCGTTTCAATCCCACAACATTCAACACGTCGTCGTTCTAGTCTTCCACGTATCATTCTTTTTTGAGATGGAAATACAAACGAATATGCCTATTTTCTAGTAATAGTGAGTGACAGTAAAACCTGAAAAAGTTACACCTCAGCTGTGTACAAATAGTGTGTGAGCTCAGTTTCGTCAAACCCTAACACCACTTTTACTGCCTCTTCTAACGAAGCCCTAACCCATGGCTTCGCGCAGACTCTTAGCCTCTCTCCTCCGATCATCCACTCGCCGATCTGTATCCAAGACGCCTTTCTCTAACTCCAATCCGAAGCTTTCTTCACCATCTCCATGCTCTGCTCGCCGCGCTTCTCCTTACGGTTACCTCCTTACCCGCACGGCTGACTATGCCACTACCGCCGCCGCCGCTGCTGCCCCGCCTCAACCTCCTCCGGTTTCCGAGGCGAAGAAAGGTGGTGGTAAGATAACCGATGAGTTCACTGGAAAAGGTGCGATCGGGCAGGTTTGTCAGGTTATTGGTGCCGTCGTTGATGTAAGATTCAGTGAAGGTCTGCCTCCGATTTTGACTGCGTTGGAGGTTCAGGACCACTCGATTCGGCTTGTGCTGGAGGTGGCTCAGCATTTGGGTGAGAATATGGTCAGGACTATTGCTATGGATGGAACTGAAGGTTTGGTGAGAGGTCAGAACGTCCTCAATACTGGGTCTCCTATTACAGTAAGTATCTCTCTTTTATTTACATATGTTTTTAATTTGGTTGGAGATTAATCTGTGATTTGATGACAAAGGTCCGATCTTTTATGTTGTTTGATCTCTTGAATTGGGAATCCTTTGGTACTTTTAGATCTGATCATTAATTTGCCTTGAGAATGGGATAATATAAAGCTTTATGAAATATTTTAATCAGTTATAGCGTGTTTAGCGATGATCTTAGAGTGTATGTTTTGGGATACAAAATGTTCTCGTGTGGGAATCGTCAAACAGATGAATTTCTATTTTATTACTGTGTTCTATTGGAAATCAAATATAAAATTTTGCCAATTTATGATTTGCCGACAGACATATTTTTGTCAACTCTATAAAATCGGTGTAATTGTCTGCATTTTAAATAAATTTGATAATGATTTGGGATTATTCTGTTTTGATGTACTTAGTTACTATCAATTAATGTTTCTTTTGGATGATAGGGAGTTTAACTTTCATTTATGCCTTATTTGATTTATAAAAGTAATCATTTTGCAGGTTACTGTACTTGTAAAATTTGTTTATATAATGCCATTTGTTGATTAGATGCTCAGATGATATGCCCAGTATGCTGTTTCCTTAATGGTGATTGGCATTGTTTTATCTGGTGTTTATGGCTTCCGTCTGAGGCTCTAATTTTATTTGGCATTTATTGTAAATCAACTTGTTGGGATAATATATTATCAAGACGTTCCTAAATCATAGGCTTTATTCCTGTCCAATCCTGCATCTTTGAAGTTGATATATATATATATATATTATTTTTGATTTGCTTAGGTGCCTGTGGGAAGGGCTACTCTTGGTCGTATTATCAATGTTATTGGAGAACCAATCGACGAGAAGGGAGATATCAGTAAGAAATCTAAACTCTCTAATTGAGCAATTTCTTGGATTGTATGTTGATTTAAAATTACTGACAATTGTATTTTTTTGTTCCATTAGAGACCGCTCACTTCTTGCCTATCCACAGAGAAGCTCCTGCTTTTGTTGAGCAAGCCACTGAGCAACAGATCCTCGTAACTGGTATCAAGGTATTCAAAGTATTTGCAACTTGATGCAGAAATTAAATTTGATGGGGTGCTGCTTCCCTCCTGATTCCCACTCCTAAAATAAGGATACATGTCATCTATTAATAGTTTTAGTTATATTTATATATAGATCCAAAATTTATTATTTTTTCTTTCCTCTGGAACCTGTAGGTTGTTGATCTCCTTGCACCATATCAAAGAGGAGGAAAGATTGGGCTGTTTGGTGGTGCTGGTGTAGGAAAAACCGTGCTTATCATGGAACTTATCAACAATGTTGCAAAAGCCCATGGTTGGTTACTATGTGGCAATTTTATTGTGTTCTAATCTGCTGCTGTTCTTCTTTTTTTGAATAGTATTTGGTTCTTGTAATCAGGTGGTTTCTCAGTGTTTGCTGGTGTTGGAGAGCGTACCCGTGAGGGTAATGACTTGTACAGGGAAATGATTGAGAGTGGTGTCATTAAGCTAGGGGATAAACAGGTCAATACAACTCAGAGGTCACATTCTTTATGAAGTTTATGTGTCTGACATCAAATTATCTTACTTTCTTTTGTTGGTTTGTATTAGGCTGAGAGCAAATGTGCTCTTGTCTACGGTCAAATGAATGAGCCTCCTGGTGCTCGTGCTCGTGTTGGTCTAACAGGGCTTACTGTTGCAGAACACTTCCGCGATGCTGAGGGGCAAGATGTGCTTCTCTTCATTGATAATATTTTCCGCTTTACCCAGGTTATTTGCCTGTCAATAGATTTTTGCATTGACTTTCGCATGGCATTCTACTATTCTGATGTTTCAAGTTTTTTGTGCTCCATTTTACTTGCAGGCTAACTCAGAGGTGTCTGCTTTGCTTGGTCGTATCCCATCTGCTGTGGGTTACCAACCAACTTTGGCTACCGATCTTGGAGGTCTCCAAGAGCGTATCACAACTACCAAGAAAGGTTCCATCACTTCAGTCCAAGCTATTTATGTGCCTGCTGATGACTTGACTGATCCAGCACCTGCTACAACTTTTGCTCACTTGGATGCCACAACTGTGTTGTCACGACAGGTATGATCACGCTGATATCTAAAATGATGTCATGTAGTCGATGCTGCTTTTATTAACTATTTTTACTTATTTGCGTGTTTGTGGAGCAGATTTCTGAGCTGGGTATCTATCCAGCTGTGGACCCCCTCGATTCTACATCTCGTATGCTTTCTCCTCATATTTTGGGTGAGGAACATTATAATACTGCTCGTGGAGTGCAGAAGGTTCTTCAGAACTACAAGAATCTGCAAGATATTATTGCTATTTTGGGAATGGATGAGCTCAGTGAAGATGACAAGTTGACAGTTGCCCGAGCTCGTAAAATCCAGAGGTTCTTGAGCCAGCCTTTCCATGTTGCAGAAGTTTTCACTGGTGCCCCTGGTAAATACGTAGAGTTGAAAGAGAGCATAACAAGCTTCCAGGTACTTACTTCCTCCATCTCTCTTAACAGATATAGAAAAGCACATATCTTGCATATGTTCATTGATTGATAATTTTGCTTTATTCCGTTATAAGTTTTCTTTTCATACTGTATATGGGGGTGAAAGTTTTTAGAAGATCTCTATTTATACGTCGAATTAAGTAGTGAATCAGGGAATTCTTAAACTGATCACTGGCCTGATCATGTACAATAGTAATCCATATATATATGTGTGTCTGTGTGTAACTTCTAACTTTCTTTAGAATCAAGCTTTTTAGAGGATATTGTTAGAAGTTGTGCTGTTTATGTTTCCCGTCTTGTGGGAAGTATAAACCAAGACTATGACATTGAACATTAACTTGTATTGCTGCTACCTTTAAGAATACTTTAAGAGTGTGTTTGAGATGTTAGCTTAGACTATCTTTGATTGATTGATTTTACTCATTTTCAGTTTTTCAAATCTAGTTGAAGAGATTTGACTGTCATGATGGTAGAATCTTCCAAATTAGTATTTGTTATCTGTTGTATAACAGCTTATGTTTTGTGATACTTGCATTTAATATTTGTTCACTTGTTTCATGGCATTCTTGTGACTTTGATTCATTAATGACTTTGATTTGGATTTTGGCAGGGTGTATTGGACGGAAAATACGATGACCTTCCAGAACAATCATTTTACATGGTTGGAGGCATCGAAGAGGTCATTGCTAAGGCAGAGAAGATTGCTAAGGAGAACGCTTAGATAAAACCTCTTTTTTCCTGTGTCTTTTGTTCCCTTGTTCTGATTATTGCGAAAATGAAAAATAATTTAGGTAATGTTGGTGATGCCAGCAACAGGATATTGATTTTTTGAGATTAAATATGTCGGATTATCTCTGTTTTAATGTTTTTCGCAGAGTGTGAAAGAGGTATAGAACTGGGGACTGTCCTGCCAAGCCCCGCTTTTTTTCTTGTTATTTAATAAGGGGAAAAAAGGAAGGCGGACATGTATATTTTTCCCTAGACCTTGAGAACATGAAATGTCACAATCGACACTTTGAATCGCTTCTGACTGCAGTTGTTTTTAAGTCGGCCTGTAATTTCTGTTTTCTGTCAATGCAACAAATGATCATCATCGCCAAACTGAAAATTGTTTATTACAGCTTTACTAACTCCTGTTTTTGTTTTCTAGAACAGCATTCAATATGAATGGTTGAAACTACATTTTCATTTCTTCTAATTATGCTAATGTTTAAAGCATAAGAAGGATTGAAATTCTAAGTGGTAAGGTGGCGTTTGGTAAGATAAAATTTTTAGGGTTAAGTGGAAATTTTTGAATTGCAAGTAATTTAAAGGTGCAGTGATTTAAAACTTACTGGCTAAATACTTGGACTGGCAAATTTTTAAACCCTTTTAACTAGTAATAAAACTACATCATTTGAACAGTTCAATTCCATAAGTTCAGGGTCCTATAATGTAGTGCTTGATGCTTATATTGCAATTGCAAAAATGTGGGCAAGTTTAGGTGCTCTAATTTGTTGTTTGAATCCTAATTTACTTAACCACAATTGCAAATAAATCTATAAATCAATGATGATGGGGTATAAAAATTATTTTAAAGTGAAACTATAACAAGTCTATAAGTTCAGAGTATTCAATAGGTTAGACTTTGTATTATAGTTTTTTTTTCTTCTGAAAATGAAATGGAGAAAATGATAAGAAAAATATGAGGACCATAAAAGTACCTTTTCTGAAGAATTTATTCTCACCATTTTATTATTGGTACAATTGTTACAATTTTTTCATATTCTCTACAATTAAGAGAGAAACTTTTGGAAGGCCTCATTATCTTTTTCCTTTTTTCAAATGAAAAAAAAAAAAGTAAAATTTCATTATTATTTCATTTTTCTCTTATTTTCTTTTTTTTTTTTTTTTGTTATTCATTAGGGGTTCAATTAGCTAAAATAATATAATGAATATGATAGGTTACATGATATAGGTAGTTCTCCTTTAACTTCCCAAATTGAACTAAGGGTAGACAACTTCAGCAATTATTGATTTATAACCAAAGTTATTCGGTAAATGGTAAACAGTCGATAAATTCACCAGAGAAAATTCAATAAACGGTAAATAATTGGGTAAATAATCAAAAAATTTGAAATTTCCGATATACCGATTTACTCAAAACAATGTGTTTTGTTTTTTTTTTTGTTTAAGTCAATTCTTACATGGTAAATTATTTAATTTGGTAAAACAGTCGGTAAATGGTAAATCAATAAACAGTAAATTCAGTAAATATTTAAATCGATCGGTAAACAATAAATATTCAATTAATAAATTGATAAATGCAAATTCGGTAAACGGTTAACCGAAATGACTGAATGTCTATCTTCAAATTGAATTCACTAGATTAATAAAAACTATTGTGATCTAAATAACTCAAATTCAAACTCAATAACTTTTACTACTCGTATTAGCGAAAGTACCAACCAATCATGTCTGGTTGGCATATTTTGTTACAGCGTTAGGAGAGAGGATGGATCCTTAATCTGTTGGAAGACTCCACAATGTCTAATGCTAAATTAACCTGCAAATCTACAGGATCACCCACAATTATGCCACGTGGACCTCCTCTACGGGCCTTTTATCTAACGCCATGTCATCACCACCCTCCTTACATGGCTACAGTACTTTCCTTCAGCGCCGCCAACGCCTAAGACCCAACGACTGCTTCTTTCACAAATACCCTTCAAAAACGAAAAATCAAAGCCATGTCTCTTACCCTCCGTCCTTCTCCTCTCTCTCTCTCACCCTCTCTCCCCCATGCGCACCGTAGTCTTCCCCTCCTTCCCATGTCTATCGTACGCCGGCTGACTCCCCGCAACCTATCCTTACACCTCAATCGCCATCGCAGACGGCGCGTAGCCTCAGTCGCCGCTGCTGTTCGACAAGACACTACTCTCTGGTCTCAAGCCCCACTCGCCGAGATCGAACCTGCAGCCGAGTCCCTCTTCCACGTTACTATTGACGTCTCTGACTCTTCCGACCTCGTCGCGTCTCACACTCGCGCTGGGCAGTACCTTCAGCTGCGTATCCCTGACGTTGAGAAGCCGTCGTTCCTTGCTATAGCTTCTCCGCCATCGTATGCCGCCGCGAAAGGCGCGTTTGAATTCTTAGTGAAAACTGTTGCTGGCTCTACCGCTGAGCTTTTATGCGGTCTCAAGAAAGGAGATGTAGTCGAATTGACACAAGCCATGGGGAGAGGTTTTGAAATTGATCTCATTGAGCCGCCGGAAAAGTATTCTACGGTCCTGATTTTCGCCACTGGATCTGGAATTAGGTACGAACTTCAACTTCTTTTGTTTTGCTTTGAATCTAATTGATTTTAAAAGCCAATCTTGGGATTTCAAAGGAAGTGCTTTAGTGTCGAGACAAAATTGGATGTGGTTTTCGATTGATAGACTTGCCAAGATCATGGGAGTTAATTCTCTGACATAATACTAAATTGTGTTGAAAATTTTACTAAAGAGGAATTGAGCAGAAAGTCTGGAAGACATTAGGTTTATGTCTTTTATTTTGAAGCTGGAGTCATGCAGGTAGACTAGTGCTCTTAAGAACAACTGAAATATTCAGTTGAAGGCAAATGAAGAATCTAGAGGTTGTAGAGGTTCTACTTCAGTTCCTTAAGACAAGAAGCCTAAAACTTTGTTAAAACTTGAAAGATTGCCTTACTTACGGCTCTTGTCGCATAATGTTCATTAAAAAACCAATAATTGATGTTGGTTTCTCATTATGATCGTTAGTAGTAATATCATTAGTACACAGTTTGGATTTTATTGGTGGTGTCTGCTGAGACTGGGACATCTGGAATTGTTGATGTTGTTAGGGATAAGCTGAATAAAGCCCTTATGGTTTTCTCTTGTGCAAAGCCGTTCCTTCAGTTCTGAGTTAAGAAAATTATTGGTTTGCATTTGGCTAAAAGTTATATTTCACAATTATTTTCACATGGACGCCAAAAATCATTAACTGAATGGTATCCTGAAGAGAGTTGGGAAGCGTTATACAGAACACTGTTTCTGATGGTTCACTTTCTCAGTACCTTTGGGCTCGCTATACAAATTCAGTTTGTGGCATAAGTTTAGGACCTTTGAAGGATATCATAATATGGGACAAACAATTTCGGAAGGTACTGAAATTGCCAGAATCATATAGAAAAGCATAAGTAATTATTTTCTTCAAATAGAATAAAACAATTTGATGGTACCACCCTTTTTGACAGATTACTAGAGTGAGTATCAACCTTTTTGGTACTTTCTTGAGATTGAAGGACTTTTTATTGTTTTCCTTCTCTTTGTTTGGATGAGTTTCTAATCTTTGATTTTGTTTCTTTTCTTAGACCCTAAATTTGCTTTATTGAACTCCATTGCAGCCTTTACATGGCTTAATAGCTTAATTGTACAATTGTAGTGATACGATGGACAAGTTATGTTGTCCATTATACCATAATTTTACAATTTCTTTTCCTTAAAAAATTTAGAAGTGGCACTATTTACTTAAGAGAGGTTATTTTTGAGGTCATTTCCTGATGACATATTTCTCACTTGCAGTCCAATTCGATCTCTCATTGAGTCAGGGTTTAGTGCAGATAGAAGATCTGACGTGAGGCTGTATTATGGGGCAAGAAACCTCAAGAGAATGGCTTACCAGGTTTAATTGTTTTCATTAATTATAGCATTTTTACCTTCATTTTTTGGTATTAACAATTTAGAGAATTCCGTCTGCTAATATTGAATGCAGCTAGGCTTAAAGCTTTCTTTTTCTTGTCCCTCCTATAGGATAGGTTTAGAGATTGGGAAGCTTCTGGTGTAAAGGTTGTGCCGGTATTATCGCAGCCAGATGATAGTTGGACAGGCGAAACTGGCTACGTTCAGGTAGTTTGTTCATACATGTGCTAAGGTTATTAATAATTAAGAACCAAATTATCACCTCTTAACACTATTGCTCTTCCTAGGCTGCTTTTGCCAGAGCCAAGCAAATCAATAGCCCCGTGGCCACCGGTGCTGTGCTCTGTGGGCAGAAACAGATGGCTGAGGTTTGTTATTGCAATTGTTTACCTATTATTTTTCACTGATTGCATTTTATCTTGAAATCCAACCAAGGCATTCAATCCGTTTACAAATTGATACTTGAAAGCAAATGTTGGTTATTTTAGTAGACATTGGTTGTACTGAAAGATTTGTCTTGTCAAGACCACATATCTATTGTATCATGTCACGTACCTTTTCGCATTGCATATTAACTAGTAAACTAGACCTGCAAAATAAAAACTTGCAATAGATCATCAGTCTCTTCCCCTTCATACAGTTAGAAATTGTGGAGGATCCACAAAATAAAGTTCATTTTTTTTTATGGTACTAGAACAGAATCAATAGATATCCCTCCCCTGTGAGTCGTCAACTTTTGAGTCATCAACTTTTCTGGTAAGGTTTAGAAGCTTATGACCCTGTAGGTTAATTCTGACAATATCCAACTAGTTTATAATGCAATACAAGATGATTAACTGGTGAGTCGCATCTTTGAAAAGAGTGTCTATCAACCATGAGTTTTGATTGGCTTTTACCAAAGATCATCTGACTAGTTACTTTCGAAGGTCAATTGGCCTTATTTTTTGTTTTCATCCTCCCTAAAGGAAGTTTGGATTGCTCTTTACGCAAGGAACATACAGTGCCTATATAACCATTTGAAAAGTTAGCCATAAGTGGCTACTATAATCTAATCAATAAGTGCTGCCAGCAAGGATTAATATTAATGTGTTATCAACCGCTCTTTGCAGGAAGTGACATCAATTCTTGTAGCAGATGGAGTATCGGGTGATAAAATTCTAAAGAACTTCTGAGATATTTATGAATGAGGTTCACATTGTTGTAGTAATAGTATTTCTTCTTGATCGACAATTGTAATGATTCTTTTGTTCCCACTCCGGAGGATGAATGTATCACTCAGGCTAATAAAACCAGTTTTGGATTTTAGAGATCATATTCCTATGTTGAATTGTCACATTAGACTGCTTCTGGAAGCTAAATTATAAGATTCATACTCTCAGTTTTAACTGAACAGAGGAACAGTTCAGCGAGATTGCAAACTACGCGACTTCATTATCATATACAACTAGTTCGAAGTATAAAAAATTTCCCGCTTATAAAAATGAGATATTGCTGACTAAATATTCAGCACGTTAGTTTTAGCTTCTTTTAAAAAATATATACTTGAAATGTTGTTCTTATATGCTATTGATTCATTGAACGTTTATAAAATTATTTATACTCCCGTACATGAAAATAAATTTTTATATATAGAATCTATGGATTCTAAAAAATTGTTCTTGCTAATCTGAAAAGATATATTATATCACCAACATATAAATCTCACAAATTTAAAACGCCATAAGATTTTTCCTGAAAATAAAAAGGTTGTTATGTGTATAACCCACAAAGCTGAGCTACCATAAGAATATGGATAAATGACAAGTGGCAACAAAAAAAAAAAAAAAAAATTAATAATTAAATATCAAGAAAAATTAATATGGATAAGATTAAGTTAACTGCATAAAAGGTCGCAAGTCAAGCCTCCCACAAATTTTAGTACAAATCTGGATACAGTTATCCATCTGCTTTGCAGTTCTGAACTATTCACCAATCAGAAAAGAAACAATGTAAACAGAAATCAGTTAAATAATGTAGAACCCTCCTCAATCTTCCCCATCATGAGTTTTAGCGTTATTCTCAACCAGCATTTTGTCAACTTGCTCGTAATGATGATTTTCATTGCCTTCTTGTGGATGCCTTTGTTCCTCCTCCTCAGAGTGTGAATAATTTCTCTCATTTGAATGATGGGAACGATGCTTGTGATGAGTGTAGTGATGGTGACCAGACCTCCTGTGCCTTGATTTTTTATCAGCTTCTTCGTTGCTGTCATCAGTAGACTTTCCTAGAGATGCACTCCTCCGGTCACTGTTATAGACATCAAAACCTGAGGAGCTTGAGTCCATGCTTTGGGATCGCTGGTGACGTTTATGATGTGTTGCTCGGCTTTCCCTATCTTCATCACTTGATAAATCTGAATCACTAGACCTACAGTGATGCTTGTGGTGTTTCGAATGACTTCTCCTGTTTGCTCCATTGTCCTCATCACTTGAAGAATCTGAAACACTAGATTGCGATTGCTGGTGGCGTCGGTGATGCTTCGCATGGCTTCTCCTTTTGATTGCCATGTCATCATCGTCGCTTGAACGATCAAAAGAACTGGAATCCAATCTTGAATAGTGATGCCCGTGTCTCCTATGATTTCTCTTCTTCCTTCTCCTTTCTTCCTCAGAATCACTCTCAAAACCGTCACTACTGTCATCATTTGAATCCGAGGACCGTCTCTTTGGCTTACGCTTGGATTTTTTTTCCCTCCTCTTCTCATTGTCACCTGAATCAGAGTGGGCATGCTTTCTGTGTTTCCTATGGGATCTTTTCCTAGACTTTCTCCCATCATTACTGTCGCTATCACTGTCAGTATCAGATTTTGAAACAGATCTTCTTTTGCGCTTTGCAGCTTTCTGCTTCCTCTCTTTGGCTTCAGCTTCAGCCTTTGCCTTCGCAGCAGCTTCCAACTTCTGTTCCCATTTCAACGGGGCTTCTTTCTTCTCTAAGGCTCTCTTCTTTTTCTCTTCAACCAATTGGATGAACTTCTTGCAGTCCATATATAATTATATATAAAAACAAGCTCAATTCCTGCATTTTGGTATGATGATGACCGGAAGTGCATCTCACAGAAGAGAAAAAACAATGTTAGTTCTTCTGTTATGTAAAAAAAATCCAAAAGAAAAGTGCATCTTCTAAAAGTAGAACAGAGTTTCATGTTTTCTTGTGGTATCTTTTATATGCTAAAGCACAATTTAATAAACACAAAAGTCATCCATTGTCACTTTGTAAAGCACTTTCTGACTCCTAAGTCCATTTCATGTTCCCAACAAACCTCATAATAAGTGCTTGGCATTTCCAACTGATCTTCCAATCAAAGAGGAAAAATACAGCTATGGGGAGAAGAAGAGCCCCAAAAAGTAATGTAGCTCACCTGATAGAACCAAACCCTACTTTATGACACTATCAGACCTCACAACAGTTCTCATGACAATCTAAACAAGGACTAAGAACATTTAATTATTACAACTGTACTTAAGAAAAAGGCCTCTAGCAATTTGATGCCCTTCTACAGAATGGTATTAAGTGGTTACAGTATAATTTAGTAGCATAAAAGGCCAAAACATATCCTAAATAATAGTGAAAACATGTGATCAGCTCACTCCATGCAGATTAATACTTCTAAGAAACATGGGATGCCATGAATAACACAACCATATTGTGAAACAATGACCAGGAATAGATAACTTTGATTCAACTTTCTTACCTTATTTGCAAATAAGAAAAACACCTCCCTCAAAGCTCAATCCAATTGTCTCGCACCAAAGACAACAAGGCAAATCTGCAAAGTTGGTGAGAAGACTAAGTTTTGGTTGAGAGAATTCTTCAAAAGAACAGAATTGAATGTGCAGATCCACAATATCTTCTGATTTTACAAAGTATTCATCCATAACCAAATAAGCAGTCAAAAAGATAGAGAAAAGGGGTTTCTTTATGGATTACTGGGAGAATTACACCGCCAGTTTTAATTTCATTGGATGTGTCATTGTGCAATGGGACCCCTAGAACGGACTGTTAAAATATTTTCCTAAACCCAATAAAAGTTAAAGCCCTTAACAGACAAAAGGGTTAAAGTCCAGCGCCCAATTTGGGTTCCCCTAGGGTTGTCAAATTCATTCCTAATTTCAAGCAGCTATCTATAGTTAATTCCCCAGTTACCAAGTTTGTATATTTAAGTTTCACGGATACATTTCAGTTCTACTTCCATTAATTTCCCTCTATCCCTTTCCTATTAGCAATAAGAGAGTAGAATGTTCAAAGTTGCTCATATCTTTGTATACAAATAGCAGTTCTGTTTAGAAAATAAATGATACAATACTCTAACAAAATATGTATCAAAACACAATAACAAGTTGCAGAGACTGAATAAGAAGGAACATAATCAAATATAAGACCAATTAGGCTTAGAAGGGAAACAATAAAATTAAAAGCTTGAAAATTCGCGTTACTCGAAAACCCCAGATAAGTTTCCAAAAGACATAGCTTATACTACTTGATTTTAAGTGATAAAGGTATCGAATCAAGAAAGGAAATTCAACTAATAACCACCCAGGATAACAAAACATCAAACCGAAAGATCCAAATTGCATTACAGATCAAATGCCCAAACCCTAAATCGCATAGCAGATCAAACATAAAACAAAAGGAACAATCTTTTAAAAAAGAACACACCCGATCAGCAAAAAATTACATAAAACAGACATAAGAAAGCAAATTGAGCTTAGATAATTACCTTTAAGCGAGAGATTGGAGAGGAGATGAGAGCTCAGATCTGCAAAGATGGGAGGCGTTTGCTTGAGCTTAGGCTTGACTTCCAGAATTGATTTTGGGCGTGAATATATGTATATATAGACGTTATACTCACGCGCGTGATAACTCGTGCGAAACGCGTGTTTCTTTTGAAAATTCAAACCTTTGGTCGGTGAGTAATCCTTTTCACATTACAAACTATTCTCAAGAATATATCATGACTAGCGATATCCCGAGCTGTGCGTTGTTAAAGAAAATTGAAAAAAAAAAATGAAGAAAATAGTATAAGTATGTAGTTTGTTGATAGATTTTTAAGTAAAATTTTTTATATTAGTTTATTAAAATATATAAATAAAGATAGATGAATAATAAAAAATGCACTCATTATTTTTGAATAATGAGAATGGAAATTAATAGATATACATGAATTGAATATTAAAATTTATAAAAATAAATAAAAAATAAAATAAAGGGAGAATTAACTAGTTTGATTTATTTTATAATTAATATAAAAAATAACTCCCAGCACCATTAAAATGTACAAATTAAATAATTAATTTTAAATATAATAAACTCTATCATATTTAATATAATTTAATTCAAAAAATAAAAAATTATTTAATTTGCTGAAATTTTTTATTTTAAAATTAATATAAAATAATAACCATGCTATCATTTAAATTCATAAATTAAGTAACTTATTTATATCATTAAAAGTTATATAAGTTATTTATTTATACTAATCAATTGTGCTAGATATAATTTAATTCAATCAATAAATAATCATAAATTTAATGTATTTTCAAATAAATATAAAAATAAATAATTAAAGTACATGTTATTACTATGAAATTTAAATAAATATAAAGTTAAATAATTATAAAAATTACACATGTCACTTATTTAAAATCATATGTGGCAGCATCAAAGGAAAACCAGCATGCTTTATATATATACTAGCAGCATGCCTATGTTATGAATTATAAATAAATGATTTGATAAAAGAAGTTGACCATGAAAAATAATATATTCTCTCCGGGGAAAAAAAAAAAAAAACATAGGAGATATGTTACTTAAATAAGAGTAAAGGCAAAAGAAAAATATTAGTTTTGACCATTTAAATTTCAATGAAAACGTCATCTACAATATTTATCTCCAGTTAGATTAATTAATTATTAATTTTACTTTAATCATAAATTCATAATTCTAAAATAATAAAAATAATCCAAGAGGTTCCACAAGGTTGATTATTAGTTTTAGATTAGCTATAATTAATTATGAACTATTGATTAATTGTAAACTAATAATTTTTGCTTAGTTAAATTAAATCGAGATGTTATTTTAAAAGTTGGTAAAGTTAATGGCAAAAAACAACAATAAAAAGCGAAATCATTTTAGCCTTTCCATCCAAAATTAACATTAAAAAAATACTAATTTTCGAATGGAAATTATTTTATTTAACGGTTCATGGACGTTTTAATATATTTTCAAAATAAAGAGATATTGAACTGTATAAAATCACATAAAACGAAGTATTAATATTGCTAGGACTGCTTCTTTTTCTTCTCCAAATAAGAATGGTTGCGCTGGAAATTCAGTACTGCCCACACTAAGTTCCACAGACCAATCTCTGGCCACAGTGCATCAGGAGAATACAAAGTGCAGTGACTAGTCTGCCAAAGTAAGAAATTACTGAGACGAGACTCGCCGGAAGTTCGAATCAGGACATCCGGCTCAGGACCTAGTGCCATGTACATGTGCTTCTCAATGTCTACCAATTTTATGCCATCTTTTTCTTCTTCTTCTTCTACTACTACTTCAATTTCATCAGTGTGGGGTTTATCCGGCAAGATTATGTTCTTCAATTTATCATTACAAGATTCATGAACAGCATGGATGATCTCATCCAATGAAGTATAGGCTACACAGATAAAGAGCAGAAGCTTGGTGTTAGAAGCAGTAGCCTTCATAACCTTTTCTGCTGCAACTCTCAGTGGCTCACACAAAAGCTTCAAATTACCTAAAAAATAAACTCTAACACCATATTGATGGACAACGCTCTCTTCTTTGAGAATTCCCTCAGTCTTTTCCAACATTAGATCCATTATGATCTTAACCTCTTCAGGTTCTCTTCGGAAATTGTCAATGCTAAAAGCATAAATAGTAACGTACTTCACTCCCAACTCAGAGCAGTACTTGATTATCGACATAAGAGCAGTAAATCCTGCTCTATAACCAGTTACTACTCCTTGCTTCTGCTTCTTGGCAAACCTCCTGTTTCCATCCATTATGAAAGCAAGATGACAAGGGATGGGACCAACGGACAGGACAGAGAACAAGCAGTTTCTCAAAGAACTCGCTAAAAATCCTAGAGGTTTAATACCGTGGAGCATTTTCTATTTTTGCTTGAATCCAGATTTTGATGCCAAAGGGGGAAAGAAAAGGATCTCAGTTTATTTTATGTTACATCCCAAATCTTTAAAGGGGCGATAAGACTATGAGAGTTTGAACTCAGTGTATGCTGAGAGTTCACATAAATTGTATGAGTAGTTCACGCTTTTTGGGGGGGAGGTGATGAAATGATGCCAACACGCAGATTGTTGACCCTAAGTGTATGGTCAGAAAATAATGGTTCGAAGGATTACACTTGTTTAAAATAAGATAATAACTCTGTTTATTGACTAATTAATGAAAATAAAAATTTTTTAAAAATTATTTTTATTTTATCTTGAACCTATTGTTTTTTTCTTTTAGTACGTGGTCAGAAATAATTTTATTTTAATAAAAAAATTATTTTTTTTATTAGTTTAATCCACGAGTGAGCTGATAAGAGGTCTATATCAGTCAATCTATAGTCAGAAAAACTTTGGTTTCAATACCCCATTTAAGTAATTAATTATTTTTTCTTAATTAAAGGGAAAGATATTTAGTGAGATTATAATAGAATCTGAGCTAATATTGTAATAATTTTTTGGTGTTACTGGTCAAATAATTTAAAATTTAAAATTACAACTTTTTCGTATTTGAAATTAAAAATAATCAAAATAAAGAAATTAACTTGAATTTTTTCGATAATCTCCAATTGTACTAGAGCATTAAATTTGACAACTAAATGAGAAGAGCTATTTGTTTGGTAACTATTTCAGCTATCAACAACTTTCATATCTATCCACCTATCATTTTCTGTTGGGAAAAATATTTTTTTTCTGCCAAAATCCTTTCAGAACAAAATAATTTAATTGTTTATGTTTATCTTTATTGTTACGCAATACTCATATTATGATGTTCGTAAAATGAATTGTTCATTTTTCTTAAAAAAAAAATAACTTGTAAAGGGAATAAAAAAATAAAAAAAATAAAAATAAATCAAAGACACAAATCAACAAATACAAATTACAAGAAACAAAAGCACCAACAATGAAAAATGAAAGGTGGTGACTCCAACAACAAAATCTAAAAAGAGATAATAACATTTGGAGGTAGGTAGATCCAATTTGAAAAAACTAAGCTATACCCCTAAAGGTGTGATGGGATGAGTTCGAGTATTGGATATGGAGTCCCTTTAAACACTCGGAAGAGAACACTTTAACCTTTTTTTAAGTTTTATGGATAGATACAATCAAAGATCATATATTTCTTCATTTGTTTCCTTTATAAATTTTATTAATCAAAAGAGAGGTATTTAGATGATTAAATTTTGTACGAGTAAAAATAAGCTTTTCAAAATAATAACATAATTTAACAACAAAAATTATTCAAATATATATATAAATCCGCACGAAACGCAGAAACATGACTATATATAGATTATAATGACTTTAATTTGTTTAAAAATAAAACTTTTAAGATATATGACTAGGCCTTTTTATAAAATTTTATGTGTCTATATTAAAAAATAAAAAATTGAATTATAAAATCATCAAATATACAACACATAAAATTAATTCAAAAATGAACTCCAATAGTAAATATAAATATAAATTTGTATTTTAATCATTTAATGGAGGCTTATGTAAAGTAAATTTTATATATATATATCAAAATTTTAATTTTTTTCTTTTTTCTCTACATTCAATTGGAGGTATTTTAAATTAAATATTAATATTTACTTATAGTAATTATCTATATTTGAATATTGAATTTTTTCTTTATTTTTTTGACCACTTACAATACCATTTTGAAATACTAATTTTTAAAAGTTTCTAAATTAGTACTAATTTTTCATAGTAGCAAAAACAAAAATTTCTTGTATAAGTTAAGTAAAAAATAATACTTAATATATTAAAAAGAATTCAAATATACAATCATTTATATTCAAAATGCTATTCTGAATATTTTAATTTAAAAAGTTATATTATTTAAATATTATAAGAGTATATTGAATAATTTATAAATATTAATATTTATTTGAAAATATTATATGTACCTATATTATATAGGTCTATATCTTATTTATATTTTTTTTATTATTTTTTCTATTTTATGATTCTATCATTTATCTGTATATATGTCACGACCCATTTCCATGGACCGGACCGGCACTAGGACCTGGGTGGGCTTAAGGCCCCCGAAGCCCGTAGTAAGCCTAACTCATTTAAGTTCCACATTCTATTCATAATTATGGATTAAGGCCCATTAACTTATTATACATATGCATCCAAAATACAGTTCATATATTAAATCTGGACTTTCATTATGCACTTACAACCCAACTGGAATACAATTGCGGAACTCTACCTTTACATTTACATATTTATTTCTGTCATTAACAGTCTTCTATAATACGTATTTCAACTCCATAGGGCTTTCCTTTCTTTCTATTACCTGAAAAAAAATAGTAGGCAGGGGTGAGCGCCAAACTCAATGAGTAGGGTTAGATAACCCTCTCACCCCACACAATCACACAGATGCTAAAATATTTCTATTTGGACACCATTTAATTATATGATCATGCAATTTGTCACACAAATGGCAATACAACAGCAATCACAGTTATTATCACCTTCATATAATCACATCACGTGGAAATTAGTCAGTGGCACCACCTGAAACCCCAACGAGCCGTCCTCACACATGGCTCGCCCTCTCATACATGTGCACCAGGGAGCCGATCCCCCATACGGCCAACTGGTCTAATCCTCACTGACCAGTCCTCTCATTGTTTTTTTTTTCATTCTCTCTTTTCTTTTCCATACCAACAGGAGGCAACCCGGTGGTCTCCATCCAATCTAGATCATCAAGTGCTCACAACAGGAGGCCACCCTGCGGGCTACAATCAAATCTAGATTATCAGGTGCGCAACAACAAGAAGCCATCCTGTGGTTTTCCTTACAATCCATATCATCAGGTGCACACGGGGGCGCCGATCTCCCATTTTCCCGGCCGACGGTCAAATATCATATCATATCATATTTAGGATCCATATCACATGGACCGTCCTCACAAACCCATGGTGGTCCACTTCATCCCAATTCCACACAAACAAGGCATAGTATGTTCATAGCACAAGTAATCAAACAATTTTTAATATCAACAAATAGTGCATCATAATATGGCAACTCAATAAATTAATGCATGATAACATTTAGCCGTGAATGCATGAATGCAGGCGGATGGTACTAGTTATCTAACACTACTCACAGTTCTTTATTATCCTTTACAAGGACTGCCTTTTTAGCCACATGCTTCCAGCTTTTGTCCTCGCATTTTGTATTTTATAAACCTTTAAAACAAACAAGAAAATTCTAAATAAGAGTTTTAATTCAAAAACTTATATTTCACATTCGTTTATTTATTTTTGCTACCGGTCATTTAATTCACTTGTTATATATGCATATATATCTAGTTTCTCTCATTTATATAAATAACTATTCTAATTTATAACCTTTAGATAAAATCTCTAAATATTCGGTGAGAAATATTGTATAATGATAATGCTAATATTGTATAGTATTTCTTAATACCTCAAATTTTCGTCGTCACTACTTCTTAAGAATATAACTAAAATTCGGCAGCATTTCCTCTATAAACTGGACTATCCAAATTTTTCAAATTTTCACAAATCCACACACACAGTTCATCCATCGGGCAACTTCATATCCACTAATCCCGTCCGTCATAACCGTCATTTATTCGGTCACTTAATTCACATAATCCATTATAATTAATTGTTCTATAACTATTTATTTGTTAATAAAATTCCTAAAATTTATTATTAGCTAGGAATATATATATATATATATATATATATTTTTTTTTTTGTACCAACCTTATAGTTATAATTAATATTCATAAAATATATTTAATAATATTTAATTTAATTTACTTAAATACTTAATTAAGTTCATTAATTAATTAATTCGGGATTTATTCAAAAATTGCAAATTAAGCTTTAGAGTGTACCGATTGAAAATCAGATTTCATTTCCGTGATCCGCGTGAAGAGGAGAGCATTCTGTCTCTTGAAGTCTCGCCGGAGTCTCGCCGGCCGGTCGCCGGACCGCCGCCGCCGCCGCCGTGCACGGTGGCCGAAAAATTTAACCTTCACCAAAATTGACAAACAATACATCATTTCATTCGTTTCGATGAGAGGATCACTAATATGTGTTCAAATCAAGGTGGGTGTGAACCAGTTGGCCGAAAATTGGCCGGAAATGTTCGATGGTACCCACTTTGGGTTTTCCGATTCCGGCCACCATACTCAACACCGTAACAGTCAAATGAAAGAAGGAGAAGAGAGGAGTCGATCGGCACCTACCTTGAAGTCTCAGGTCGCCGGAAACGGCGTGAATGGCTGAAAGAATTGCTACTATGGCGTCGCACCTTTCGATTGAATTTTCTCTCAATCCGGGCTCAAATCGCGCAAACCAAGGCTTGAATCAGACTCCTTGCGATGAGTAGATATTTTTAGAGTATTTATTTGCCGGATTTGGTGGCCGGTGGTCGGAGAACGAGAAGAAAAGGGGAGGGGGGTTGTTGAGAGAGAAGAGCGAGAGAGAGACCACTGAATCTCTCTTCTCGTTTCTCTTTTCTTTTTTTTTTTTTTTTTTTTCTAGAATTTTCTAATTGGTGGATGGGGTTTGGGTCGATTCGAGTCTGATTTGGTTTAAATCGTGGTTTTAGCTTGGTTTTTCAATTGGTTTATGGATTTTTCATCTGGTTTTCGAAAAATTAATTTGATTTTTGGGTCCGGTTCAATTTATTTGATTATTTTGTTCAGTTTAGTAATATTTTCTCAATTTATTCATAAAATATTAATACCAAAGATATTTAATTTTAGGCTGATTAATTTATATAGTAGTTACATATATATAGACACATTTTTAATCGATTAACAATTAGTGTTCCATTTTATTTTCATCGAAATTTTAAGTATTATCCAAATGAAAATTCTAAATAATATGTTTTTGGGCTTGGGCCCAATTCGTAAAACTTTGAGCTCAATTAGAATTACTCGGTCTTAACAGCCCATATTATCATAAATCTGGATTTTTGATTTAATGAAAATTCAAAAGTTTTGAAAATAAAAATCCGGGGTATTTCAATCTTCCCCCCCTTAAGACAATTCGTCCTCGAATTGAAATCTCGTGGGAAAGAATAAGAATGGATGCATGGGGAATTTTAAAGTCACAAGAAATTGCTTCCACTACCAAGGAGACAGCTCAAAAGCGAAAATACAGATCGAGGAAAGGCAGTGAGTGGGGTATTCTGGTTGTACTTCTACCGCCAATTATCATATTTAGAATAATATTTCGTTCAAGCTACATAGTACCACCTAGCTGAAGCTTATAAGGAGTTTTATTATATTAATCTTCAATACTATCATCGTTCGGCTATTGGAATCTTTAGAAAATCGCTCATTAAATAAACATCTTTCAATAAAACCGAGTTTAGCAATAAAGGCGTAATAGTAATAATGTACATTTTTCTCAAGCTTATTTACTTTCATTTGAAAATTAATTTCTTACGCAGAACAATTTGACATTCAATTTATTTATAATAAGAATTGATTCATTTAATTTCCATATGTTATGACTAAATCTTTTCTTAACCAAAGTTGAAAAACTGTTACTTTAATCCAAAATTTTTAAGAAAAATTATCTTGTAATTCCCGTTGTCTATATTGTCGCAGGATTATTCAAGATTACTCTATCAGTTCTTTTTATACAAGTTCAATTCTTCTTATAATATATTTATTGTACACTAGCGCAATAATTTAAATAACTCATTTACTAAGCATATCCTTACACTATTAGTTATCTTACTTTATAGGGATCTCCACACTTTCTATCTAATCGTCGTACTTATGTCTAACACTTATTCCTTACTTTATCTTAACATTTATCATTAAAGTTGACTTTCATAATAACCTCTTATTTCACCTATGTTGCTTGTTAATTCCTATTAAGGATAGTGAAACATGCTTATTAAGTATTTCATCCACTTAGTTTCGTTATACTACAAATCATGATTTTTCATGGCTTATCCGATCACCATCATTTCAACCTAATATTTATTATTTCAATATCAGTTCATAAATCCCGACCTAACGCTGTCTTACAATTTCGACATCACACCAATTAATTAGATACCAATAACTCAATTTCTTTCACCAAATAATGCGTCAACTAAATAGTTTATTCGTTACCATGTGAAATTTCAGTTTATACTTTAATTCTAAGATAATAGCAAGGCCCTAATTCATATTTATAATACATAAGCTAATTGTTTAATCTTCCATCCAAGTTTTCACTTATAATATCATCTTATCTATTTCACCCGTCTTTAGTCCATTAGTCTTTTCTTATTTAAGTCTCGCAAGATATTAATTCATCTTATCATCTCTAATTTCTCAGGTTAGCACAAGCCTACATACATCTCGACTTAATTTAGGTCTTTCCTCCTTTTGCTAACACATCAAAATTACCTGACGATTCACTTCACTACATTCCTCTATTCTCTTTTCTGTAAGGATGTAAATTTATTAATTCTAATATTTATCGAAGAGTTCGGAGAAATTAATTGCCACATGTTTCAATTGTGTTTTATTAACATATCTTTTAACTCCAAAACATCCCCTAGAGTTGAATAATTTTCTTATGATATGACAAACTTCCCAAAAGTTATTATTATTATTATTATTTTATTTTATTTTTATGTTTATTTATTTTTTATTATTATTATTATTTATATTTATATTTATATTATTCTTATTATTGTTATTTTATCTTTATTTATTTAGTTATTTATTTTATCATCATTTTTTTTTATATGCATATTTCTTACATCTGAATATATATATATATATTTTACTCCTTTCCCGATCTATTTCTCATTATTTATCCTAGTATTTCACAGTAGATAAATTAGCTGACCATATTATCATCATCGGCTTTACTACTATTAAACATCCCCTAGTTTTATTCAAATTCTTTAGATATTTAATTCATTTTAATCTTTCTTTTATCCTCCATGTGTCCTCATTTAAGTCTTATCTTAAAAGAGCTTAATTATGGGTACATGAATTGTAAAACCATCATTCTACACACAATTGAATTCCATTCTAAAGTCATTGCTTCTTAAATGTCCTTATTCTAATTCTTCAATCTCTACTTCATCACTATGAGTTATCTTTGACCTTTATCCCTTTCCAAATGTTATTAAATCTTTATTTCATTCTATTTAGCACCTCGATCTAATTTTCGTACTTAATTCTTTAAAGCAGATTTTATATAAATTTTCTTATACTTAGATTAATAAATAGTATTAGTCCTTTCTACATAACTCCCTACCTAGATACATTAAATTCCTTTAGTTTATTAAGTTTTCCTACAGCATCCAGTTCCTTTCCCCATTCATTTCCCAAGTTATTTCATCATCTTCTACATTCATTTTATTAGAATAGCTTTATGAACTTAGTCTAACCCATTAAGCATCCTACATGTGCTAGAATCTTAATTATATCATATATAATACACTTACTACAGTTTCACCTTACTACATTTTTTTTTTTTTATTTTTTTTTTAGTCCTAATGTAGTCCTCGGGATAGACAATATGATAAAAATAAATAAATAAAAAAATAAATCAAACATACAATCATTGTAAATAATTTAAATTGTAAAATCAGATAAATTTTTGACATGCCGACAAAACAATAAAAATCAAACAATTAATTGCAACTTCAAAACAATTTCCAATAAGCAAATAATAAAACATTTTTCTCGAATCAAAGTTCAAATAAATTCACTTTCATATTGTCTTTAAAACTTCAAATTCTTTTCCAAACAATTTCAAATAACTTTCGAAGCAGTGTCTCTTGTCGAATCAAGGTGTATTGGGTGATCAGGCCATTACACCAATTTTCAACTGATCTTCTGCTTCAAAATAAATGGAGGGAATTTAGCAAAACTCAATATTTATTTTATAAACGTCAGTTACCCAGACCTGTTTATACTTCACTATTATTTCTGTACTTTTAATTCTCGTCCTAAGTTTCATACAGATTTCCTTCCATCCTCGTGCACGATGCGTCCACCGGCACTAAAATGAAATTCAATCCAGACTACAGCTCCTTTGCTGGTTACGGCCGATCCCAACATAGGAGCTCTCTATTTAATTTCCTATGTTCCGCAATTGATTCCTAAGGCCCAACTTATGCTCTGATACCAACTTTGTCACGACCCATTTCCATGGACCGGACCGGCACTAGGACCTGGGTGGGCTTAAGGCCCCCGAAGCCCGTAGTAAGCCTAACTCATTTAAGTTCCACATTCTATTCATAATTATGGATTAAGGCCCATTAACTTATTATACATATGCATCCAAAATACAGTTCATATATTAAATCTGGACTTTCATTATGCACTTACAACCCAACTGGAATACAATTGCGGAACTCTACCTTTACATTTACATATTTATTTCTGTCATTAACAGTCTTCTATAATACGTATTTCAACTCCATAGGGCTTTCCTTTCTTTCTATTACCTAAAAAAAATAGTAGGCAGGGGTGAGCGCCAAACTCAATGAGTAGGGTTAGATAACCCTCTCACCCCACACAATCACACAGATGCTAAAATATTTCTATTTGGACACCATTTAATTATATGATCATGCAATTTGTCACACAAATGGCAATACAACAGCAATCACAGTTATTATCACCTTCATATAATCACATCACGTGGAAATTAGTCAGTGGCACCACCTGAAACCCCAACGAGCCGTCCTCACACATGGCTCGCCCTCTCATACATGTGCACCAGGGAGCCGATCCCCCATACGGCCAACTGGTCTAATCCTCACTGACCAGTCCTCTCATTGTTTTTTTTTTCATTCTCTCTTTTCTTTTCCATACCAACAGGAGGCAACCCGGTGGTCTCCATCCAATCTAGATCATCAAGTGCTCACAACAGGAGGCCACCCTGCGGGCTACAATCAAATCTAGATTATCAGGTGCGCAACAACAAGAAGCCATCCTGTGGTTTTCCTTACAATCCATATCATCAGGTGCACACGGGGGCGCCGATCTCCCATTTTCCCGGCCGACGGTCAAATATCATATCATATCATATTTAGGATCCATATCACATGGACCGTCCTCACAAACCCATGGTGGTCCACTTCATCCCATTTCCACACAAACAAGGCATAGTATGTTCATAGCACAAGTAATCAAACAATTTTTAATATCAACAAATAGTGCATCATAATATGGCAACTCAATAAATTAATGCATGATAACATTTAGCCGTGAATGCATGAATGCAGGCGGATGGTACTAGTTATCTAACACTACTCACAGTTCTTTATTATCCTTTACAAGGACTGCCTTTTTAGCCACATGCTTCCAGCTTTTGTCCTCGCATTTTGTATTTTATAAACCTTTAAAACAAACAAGAAAATTCTAAATAAGAGTTTTAATTCAAAAACTTATATTTCACATTCGTTTATTTATTTTTGCTACCGGTCATTTAATTCACTTGTTATATATGCATATATATCTAGTTTCTCTCATTTATATAAATAACTATTCTAATTTATAACCTTTAGATAAAATCTCTAAATATTCGGTGAGAAATATTGTATAATGATAATGCTAATATTGTATAGTATTTCTTAATACCTCAAATTTTCGTCGTCACTACTTCTTAAGAATATAACTAAAATTCGGCAGCATTTCCTCTATAAACTGGACTATCCAAATTTTTCAAATTTTCACAAATCCACACACACAGTTCATCCATCGGGCAACTTCATATCCACTAATCCCGTCCGTCATAACCGTCATTTATTCGGTCACTTAATTCACATAATCCATTATAATTAATTGTTCTATAACTATTTATTTGTTAATAAAATTCCTAAAATTTATTATTAGCTAGGAATATATATATATATATATATATTTTTTTTTTTTTTTTGTACCAACCTTATAGTTATAATTAATATTCATAAAATATATTTAATAATATTTAATTTAATTTACTTAAATACTTAATTAAGTTCATTAATTAATTAATTCGGGATTTATTCAAAAATTGCAAATTAAGCTTTAGAGTGTACCGATTGAAAATCAGATTTCATTTCCGTGATCCGCGTGAAGAGGAGAGCATTCTGTCTCTTGAAGTCTCGCCGGAGTCTCGCCGGCCGGTCGCCGGACCGCCGCCGCCGCCGCCGTGCACGGTGGCCGAAAAATTTAACCTTCACCAAAATTGACAAACAATACATCATTTCATTCGTTTCGATGAGAGGATCACTAATATGTGTTCAAATCAAGGTGGGTGTGAACCAGTTGGCCGAAAATTGGCCGGAAATGTTCGATGGTACCCACTTTGGGTTTTCCGATTCCGGCCACCATACTCAACACCGTAACAGTCAAATGAAAGAAGGAGAAGAGAGGAGTCGATCGGCACCTACCTTGAAGTCTCAGGTCGCCGGAAACGGCGTGAATGGCTGAAAGAATTGCTACTATGGCGTCGCACCTTTCGATTGAATTTTCTCTCAATCCGGGCTCAAATCGCGCAAACCAAGGCTTGAATCAGACTCCTTGCGATGAGTAGATATTTTTAGAGTATTTATTTGCCGGATTTGGTGGCCGGTGGTCGGAGAACGAGAAGAAAAGGGGAGGGGGGTTGTTGAGAGAGAAGAGCGAGAGAGAGACCACTGAATCTCTCTTCTCGTTTCTCTTTTCTTTTTTTTTTTTTTTTTTTTTTCTAGAATTTTCTAATTGGTGGATGGGGTTTGGGTCGATTCGAGTCTGATTTGGTTTAAATCGTGGTTTTAGCTTGGTTTTTCAATTGGTTTATGGATTTTTCATCTGGTTTTCGAAAAATTAATTTGATTTTTGGGTCCGGTTCAATTTATTTGATTATTTTGTTCAGTTTAGTAATATTTTCTCAATTTATTCATAAAATATTAATACCAAAGATATTTAATTTTAGGCTGATTAATTTATATAGTAGTTACATATATATAGACACATTTTTAATCGATTAACAATTAGTGTTCCATTTTATTTTCATCGAAATTTTAAGTATTATCCAAATGAAAATTCTAAATAATATGTTTTTGGGCTTGGGCCCAATTCGTAAAACTTTGAGCTCAATTAGAATTACTCGGTCTTAACAGCCCATATTATCATAAATCTGGATTTTTGATTTAATGAAAATTCAAAAGTTTTGAAAATAAAAATCCGGGGTATTTCAATATATCTGCGCGCGAAGCGTAGAATAACGACTAATTTTTAAATATCAATGAATAAAAGAAAAATTAATAACATCTTCTAGAAATAATTTATTAGTTGAATTCAATCCAACCATGTGTCAGCTAGAATCTAATTAATTTCATATATTTATTTATTTATTTATTAATTTTTTAAATTAATAATTATGTCATTCGTAAGATTCTACCAAATTAATTATATCCTCCTCGTATTGTTGTTTTCTTTTTAGTAATTTTCGATACTGGATTATCCTAGTGGTTTCCATATATCTTGCTTGGTATATTCAAAGCATACACTGTCCTTTTCATACTTTAATCATTTTTCTTCCATTTAATGTACTCTTACAGATACTGATATACACAGAATGGCATAAAATGAAGCATTAATATTTTTAGGACCGCTTCTTTTTCTTCTCCAAATAAGAATGGTTGCGCTGAAAATTCAGTACTGCCCACACCAAGTTCCACAAACCAATCTCCGGCCATAGTGCATCAGGAGAATACAAAGTGCAGTGACTAGTCTGCCAAAGTAAGAAATTACTCAGACGAGATTCACCAGAAGTTCGAATAAGGACATCCGGCTCAGGACCTAGTGCCATGTACATGTGCTTCTCAAGGTCTACCAATTTTATGCTATCTTTTTCTTCTCCTTCAATTGCATCAGTGCAGGGTTTATCTGGAAAGATTGTGTTCTTGATCAATTTATCTTTACAAGATTCATGAACAGCATGGATGATCTCATCTAGTGAAGTATAGGCTACACAGATAAAAAGCAAACACTTGGTGTTAGAAGCAGTAGCCTTCATAACCTTTTGTGCTGCAACTCTCACTGGCTCAGTTAAAAGGTTCAAGTTACCTAAAAAATAAACTCTAATACCATATTGATTGACAACGCTTTCTTCTTTGAGAATCCCTTCAATCTTTTCCAACATTAGATCCATTACGATCTTAACCTCTTCAGGTCGCCTTCGGAAATTATCAATGCTAAAGGCATAAACAGTTACGTACTTCACTCCCAACTCATAGCAGTACTTGAGTATCAACATGAGAGCTGAAAATCCTGCTTTATGACCAGCTCCTGGTCCTAGCTTCTCCTTCTTGGCAAACCTCCTGTTTCCATCCATTATGAAGGCGAGATGAGAAGGGATGGGACCAACGGACAAGACATGGAACAAGCAGCTCCTTATAAAACTCGCTAAAACTCCCATCGGCTCAATATTGCAGATCAGTTCCATTTTTGCTTGAATTCAGATTTTCATGCCAAAGGGGAAAGAAAAGGATCTCAGTTTTATTTGTGGTACATCCAAATTTTCAAAGGGGCAATGAGGCTAGGAGAGTTTGAATATATATATATATATATATATATATATATAATCACACAAATTGTGTGAGTAGTTCACACTATCGGGGTGATGCCACCACGCAAATTGTTCTCCCCAATTTTTTATTTCCCGTGTTGTTTAAGGCGGGTCTATGATTCTATATATGGATTAAATTAAATTTTTTAAAAATTATTCCTATTTTATCTCGAGCCTATGATCTTATATTTTTTTTCCCCTAGTGATGCGGAACCCAAAGGAAATGAATTCCTAGAACCCTCTAATCGAGTGGATTAGATTAAAAATAAAGATAAATTCCCCTCTATGGTAAATCTCGTTTATAAAGAAACGAAAACACCAATAATTGAGAATAAGAACAAGATAAATGCCACAATAAATTGATAGTCTATCTTAATTCTTGATGCAATTAGAGAAAAATAATTTCTCACAATCACTCTAAGCAAAGGAACATGCAAAGCATGAACAATTTCTGTAATTTAATTTGATCAAAAGTTAAATTGTTTATAAAGAAGACAATAGTATTTATACTAGAAACTAACATAATTGGGCTAATCTAATACAAAAGACCCGTTAACAAAAGCTCATACAAAGACAATAAAAGGCTAAACCAAATAAAGCATTTTAAGAATAAAACACGTCCAACTCAGGCCCTAGCATGGCCAAAGCATGCTACACAGCACGGGCGTGCTTCTCCACACTTCACAAGCCTCCAAGGGTCAGATTCTAGCATGGTCAGGGCGTGCTTCTCCTTCAACACTTGCCTCCAACAATACAAAAAGCCTAGGTGTGCCTTAAAGTTCTACACAACACTTGTTAAAAATGCTCGGTCATGAAGCTCTTGTGAAACTTGGTCTTGAACATATGAGGACATGGCTACCCCATAGCGCTTGGTACGATTCCGTGTAATTGGCCCACTAGGAAGCACCAAAGGATCTCTTATGTCGTTCTCCATGCTTTCATTGATGAGTTGTGACAGATCCGTATTACCTAGTGTATGGTTAGAAATATTCTTTTTTAATAAAAACTTATTTTTTATTAGTTCAGTTGATAATTGAACCCATGAACCATGTCTAAATAAATCAATAATATGATAAAAAATATCGCGGTTTCAATACAGGTAAATTAATCATTTTCCTTATTGACAGGGAAATATATTTAATGAGATTATAATAGGATCTAAGAGAATATTGTAATACATTGAACCATGTCTAAATAAATCAATAATATGATAAAAAATATCGTGGTTTCAATACTGGTAAATTAATCATTTTCCTTATTGACAGGGAAATGTATTTAATGAGATTATAATAGGATCTAAACGAATATTGTAATACATTGTTTGGTGTTACTGGTCAAAAAAGGTAAAATTTTAAATTACAACTTTCTCATATTTGAAAATAAAAATATAAAAATTTACATGTGAAATAAAAATTATCAAAATAAAGAAATTAACTTGAATTTTTTCAATTATCTCCAATTGTACTAGAGCATTAAATTTGACAACTTAATGAGAAAAGCTATTTATTTGGTGACTATTTCAGCTATAATCAATTTTCATACTCATCCACCTATCATTTTCTGATGGAAAAAATAAACTTTTTCTACCAAAATCATTTCAAGACAGAATATTTCAATTGTTTATGTTTATAATTTATAATTATGCAGTACTCATATGAAACAAAATTAATAGCTAGAGCGTTATTTATGAAACAGAACTTTTTATTTCAATTTGCAGATATATAATTTTACATGCAACAATGTTTATATGCATCAGGCCAATACATGCTACCATAAATTTTGTCTTTACATTTAGTTTATAGTTGAGACTTTGAGAACTAAATAAATTCTAAAAATAGAAATCATTTTGTTAGAAACATGATTCTATTCCAAGGATAAAAGGATTTTTTTTTTTTTTTTTTTTTTTTTTTAGGAAAGAAGAAGGATAAAAGAAGTTATTAATACTAATAATAAGAGTCCATGATAATTCACATAAATGAATAAATAATCTCAAAAGAGCTTTAGGTGCCCAAAAATGGTGATAATAAAGAAACTTCAATAAATTATTTTAGTGAATTTACATGCATGCAAAAAGAATTTAGATAAAAAATTTCATTTTCTAACTCTACATGTATAATATACATCTTTTTCGGTTTATCACTTATTAAACTCTATTGTGAAAGATACCATTTTTTTTTTTTTTTTGAAGAATTCTTCGTAATATATATAATCCGTATGTCATATCATTAAAAATGCAATAGGTGAATTCTTATAAATAAATCATCCGAAAAAATAGACATGACAATTTTTCATCATATGCGTGAGCAAGAATTAAATGAATTAAAAATATATATATATATAAAATAAAAAACTTATTTATGCAAGGAATGGATTCACAAGTTTGAAGCCTTATAATAGAATTTATGCTTAATAGAAATTTTAGATCATATAGAATCAATAAATGTAATGGATTCATTAAAGATTCACAAAGGAAAAAATGAAAAGAAAAAAAAAAAGATGAGAACCAAAGTGAAACTGTTGTTGAGAATACATTATAGATCTATGTCTGTTTGGCAATGGTCTATATTAGTTATGTTTCTATAACGATTTTATGGTTTATTTCATATTGTGTGTAGCTTGTGATCTTTCCATTTTACGTGAAGTATTTATTTATTTTGTTTTATTTGGACAGTGTGTAGATTGTGGAGAATTTTTTAAATTGATAATGATTTTTATCTTTTGAACAATAAATATTTATATTATTTGTATTTATTTGAAATTATTGATAAAATCCTAATATATTTTAATAAAAAATTCATTTAAAAAATGCCAATTTTTTTTTTAAAAAGGCTTTTTTTTTACCTGTTGTCCAAACACTTGAAAATTTAAAGCTTATAAACTATAAATAGGTATTTATGTAAAACATAATTTGGAAAAATGTGAGATATGAAGTATGACTTGCCGTATAAGGTCTTTTTCATAAAAAAATTGAATTCAACAATAGAGACTTATTTTATAGTTACATTCAAATTTCTGATTAGTTTCGCAATTTTAAAAGACTCTAAATTTAAATATACGACATTGTCATAGTTTGTCTATATAGATTACTTGATAATGATATCTATAAAAGACTAAAAATGCTCGAGACATGTAATTTGAAACTCCATAATATATATTTGATTAAATTATAAATATGTTTATATAGATCAAAGTAATTTATATTAATGATTTGAAATTCTTAGGGAATTGCCAAAGACAATAAAATTTTTAAAGGATGAATTTGAAATGAAAGATGTGGGATAACGATCCAACTTATGTAACGAATTTTTTTTTTTTTTTTTTTTTTCATATGTCATATATATAGCATTGTAATATACATAATTGCATCTAGACTAAAAGTAAGAGGAATGGTTGAAAAAAAATGTATAGTCCCTCTTTCTTCTCCCTTATATTAAAACTCATTTTTTTATTTATTAAAACACAAGAATCAAGTATGTAAATATGGAAGGAATTGATTCTTGTCTCTCGCAGCAATCCTTAGCTCTTTTTTCCGGGTTTTTTTTTTCAAATTTTTATATTTTTTTCTAATAAATTATAGGTCTATATTTATTTGATATTGATTTATGTTATTTATATTTATGCGATTCTTTGTATTCTCTCTCCATATTGTGTGAAGCTTGTATTTCTCTATTTTACGTGGAGTATTTCTTTTACTTTTTACATTTGATTTGTTTTGATTTGGATATATGTTCAATTTATGGAGGATTTATTAAATAAATGATGATCTTTGTTTATTGGAGCCTGTAATGCTGCATATTACTCTACTGAATTTAATAATTGAAACTATTTGTGTTTGTCATAAATAATTAGTTCATAAATAGTTAAACTATATACAAAAGATTTAGAGAATTTATTTAGTTAGCCACTTTGAAGGTCCAACAATCTTTTCAAGTTCACTTTTCGTCTTTCAATTTTTTAATTAAGTTTTCTTATTAAATCAATGACTCTGTTCTGCTAATTTGTTGTACTATTTGTTGGGATATCCTCCCAAGTTCCACATCGAATAAAGAGGAGAAGTGGAACCAAAATATAATGGTTCAAACCCAACCCATTAGTATGAGGCCTTTTGGGAGGTGCCCAAAAACAAATCCGTGAGGGCTTGGCCCAAAGCAGACAATATCATACTAATTCGGGGTTGGATGGTACGCGCGGTTCTATCACTATTTTCGTTATACTCCTTTTGTCTCATAACTTTTATCTTTTTTTCTTTTTTCGCTTGTTCCAAAATATCCTTCTCTCGAAGTAAATAATATTGTAAGTTTACTATTTTACCCTTATTCGATATGTTTCTTTGTCAACATAGTAGTCAAACTATTAAATTATTAAATCTTGATATAAATAAAATTTAAACACCAACCTTTAACTTTCCAATGTTTGATTAATTTCAAGAATAATTTAATATAGATAGTTTAATTTTAGTGGATATTAACATAAGAATATATTAGGAAAAAATAAAATAAAAATTATATTTTTTTCTTTTGGGAAATATAATTCATTAATAATAAAATCAAGTATTACAAATACTCAATTAGATAAAATTCGTTGATCCTTTAACAAATCAAATGAATTATCTATACTCTTTTAAATAAAAAAACTATAATTAAAGGAAACAATATTGAACTATTTGGCTTAAAGATAACCTTGACCGATATAAATATTCATTAGTCATTTAATTGATTTGGATGATAAAATAACTTTTTCAAATCTTCTATGCTTGAATGGTTTTTCCAAAAATTTATTGCATATGACATACACGAGTGAGTTTTTGTCATTATGAGTTAATAGTATCAATGGGGGAATATGTCACACTATTAAGCTTCATTGATCGAAGATACACATCAATGAAATAAGATTTAAATTCTCCAACCAAATCAAATCAAATATCATATCTTTTAGTAACAAATCTTCACAAAAAAGAAACTAAACCCTCACAGAAGAATGGACAAAAAAACTTCAAATACAAAGACAAATCAATAATAACAAAAAACAAAGAAAAAATAAATTTGTTAGAAGAAAATAGGTATGAGTTTATAAAAAACGAATAAAAGATCAAGAGCGAGAAGAAAAAATGAAAGTAGGGATAGGGAGCTATCACTGATTAACAGTAGCAGCACCAAACAAAAACTAGAATTAGATAGGCTAGAGAGAAAAGAGAAGGAGAGAAAACCTAAAGCCTAAGATGACTTTGATATTATAGTTTAACTATATTAACTAAAATTTCTTAATACATGTGTAAGTTAAATCATACAAAAAAAATTAGGACAGAGAGAGTAATAATTTTATTTTACGTCAGATTTTCAAAAGAGAGTCTTGTCCTCCCTATATTCTTTGCATTAACATTAATAAGGTGTTGTGCTAAATAGCTTAACTTAGGTCTATTATAATTTTCATTATAACAAGTCAAAATGTTCATAATGCACCCTACATGTTCAATGCAACGGAATTTATCAGCAATATACAAGGGGTATTTTAAACATTTTCACCCGCTACACTGAAAATTGTGTTAGTCACAAGTTCGGTCATATATATTTTTATTAATAAATCCTAATATCTATCATATTCAAAAAAAATTTATCATTGCAATTATCATCATTATTATATTAATTGCATAAAATATTAAAGGTTACATTACAATTTGATAAGGATATCTAAGAAAATTAGTTTTAGAAGAATATTTGTTTAATCCTTTAAAAAAAAAAAAAAGAAAAGTTGTTTGACAAGCATATTTTATTTCTTATAAATTATATTATTTCAATTTTGTTTGATCAGTTGATCATTAATTTTGTAAAATTAAAAATCCGGTTAACCAATTATTTTAATTAATTTAACGGGTTTTTCAATTTTCTAAATAAATTAAGAAAATTAAGTAATTTGATTTAGTTTTATCAAACAAATTTACAAGAATTTGCCGTTAGCAAACCGTAAAAACTAAAAACTTCACTAGAAGGTTAACCATTCTTGCTTGGTTGATATTTTTCCTACATTCCTTTGCCAAGAAGAAAAAAACGTGCAACGAAATTGCCAGGAGAGTCGATCAACAAAGCGTTGTTATATTTCTCATTTTCACACTCTTCTTCAACTGAAAATCTTCAATCCGATCCGATTCTCCACCGATGGCCGCCCAATCCTCCGCCGCGGCCACAACCAATATCATGTTAGCAATCTACGAGAAGAAAACCACCTCCGTTGACCTCTACCGTCCTCTCCGCAACTATATCGCCATGTTCTACTCTGAGCGCGAAGCTCAAAACCTAGAAGACGACCTCCAAACTCTTAAGCAGTATCGCACCGATGTAGAACGCCAATCTGATCCTTCACCGACTTCTCGCCGTGACCTCCTTCAGAATTACTATAAAGCCCTTTGCTTAGTTGAAACTCGCTTCCCTATCTCTCCGGATAAAGATCACATCAATAGTGTGACGTTTGTGTGGTACGATGCGTTTAAGCAGAAGCAGAAGGCTTCGCAGCAGAATATTCATTTAGAAAAGGCTGCAATTCTTTTCAATTTGGGTGCTGTGTATAGTCAGATTGGGCTTTCGTTTGATCGCACTACTGTAGAAGGGAGACGGCAGGCTATTCATTCGTTTATTGCAGCTGCAGGGGCGTTTGCTTATTTGAGAGATAATGCAGCGACTAAGGCGTCGATGGGATCGAGTACGACCGTCGATGTGTCTGTTGAGTGTGTGGGAATGTTGGAGAGGTTGATGCTGGCTCAAGCGCAGGAGTGTGTGTTTGAGAATACCATTGCTAAAGGGAGTACTCCAGGGGTCTGCGCTAAGATTGCGAGGCAGGTAAGTGGCAATTTTTTTTTTTTTAATTTGTGTTTAATTTGTTGAGTGTTTGTTTAATTTTGGATGATGATGGTGAAAATGTAAAAAAGTTTTAGATTTATTGATATGTAATTATGGGTATTATGGTACCGTAAGGGATGGATCGATTGACTTGTGACCTGCATATAAGTGGTAAATTTAGCTGAATTATGAGAATGGGTTACAGAACAAGTGATTTCTTTCAGGCGATTATACTGGAGTAATGTATTCATAAGCTACAGCTGATTTTTGTTTCCAAAGAAGTGCATAAGTTATTGGAGAAGCTAGAATGCTTTGGATATTAATATATTTATTGTTAGTCCTGCAGTGGAAATGATGACATAATATTGGTACTGTAAGAAGGTGGTGAACGTTTTATGGGCACAGTGTTATAGGTAATTTTGGGCTTCAATTTCGTGAGTTTGTAGTTGACTCATCAGTTGCTTAGCAATAGAGAATGATTTCATTGTGCTATTGTTGTATCATAAATACCTGTAAAATCTGCACATTTAATAGAGTTCTGATAGAGGCTGTTGTACTTTTGCTTTCCCTTGATTGTTACAAATGTTATAAATTCTGGTGATTTAGTGTCAATATAACTAGCTGTCTTATGCGTGTAGCAGCCTGAGATATTCTTTTGCAAAATTTAGATTCGATTGAGCTATGAAATGAAGACATGGGATTTTGGCTAGTTGAATATGTGTTTGTTTGAATTTGTTTGTTTTAAGTTGATATGGGATGCTAATAATTTCAGGTTGGGCTATATTATGAGGAAGCTTTAGCTGCACTGAATGTTGCACCTTTGAAGGATCATTTTGACAGGCCTTGGATTGTTCATGTCCAGTTGAAGGCAGTTTTGTTCTATGCTGAAGCTTGTTATCGGTATGGTTTAGAGCTGCATGAGAAAGAAGAAGTGGCGGAAGAAATTGCACGGTTAAAGAGTGCGGTCAGTGCCTTATCTGAGGCAAAGAAAAGCTCTAAGGGGGCTGCAGCACAGCTTCTAGAAGCAATTAGCAAGCTTGAATCCAATATCAATCGCAATTTGGATAGGGCTGTGAAGGAAAATGATAGGGTGTACCTCATGAGGGTTCCTTCTCCAAGTTCCTTGCCTCCTCTTCCAGCATTTTCTATGGTAAAGCCGATGGCAATGAATGAGGTATTAGATGCAAGCAAGGAAAAGATGTTCGCAAGTCTTGTTCCAGACAGTAGTGCAAAAGCTCTTTCAAGGTATACTGAGATGGTTGATGAAGTTATAAGGACACAAGCTGAGAAATTACAGCAAGCCAGTGAGCTAACTCGAGTGAGGCTCAAGGAAATGGACCTGCCAGAATCAATTCTTGCTTTGGAAGGAAATTTTACGCTTCCAGCAGATCTTAAGGAAGATGTGGAGGCAGTGCAGATTAGTGGGGGACCAGCTGGCCTGGAAGCTGAATTGCAGCAACTTAGAGATTTGAGAAGGGTGAACCAAGAATTGCTGGTCCAGACTGAGGAGCTTTTACAGAAAGAAGCAACAGAAGATGCTCAATTTAGAAGCCAATTTGGCACACGGTGGACTAGGCCTCAATCCAGCACTTTGACAAAGAACTTGCAGGATAGGTTAAATAGATTTGCAGCTAACTTGAAGCAAGCTGCAGACAGTGATGGCAGAATAGAGCGTTCAGTAAGGGATCATTCTCCACTCATGTCAATCCTTGACCGCCGACCGGTATGTCATTTAAACAATATGCATTATTTTTCATGTGTGTCTCAGAGGAATCATAATTCATTAATTTTTCTTTGCTGATAATGTTCTTAAGGAATTTAACCTTACTTTTTTTTTTTTTGCCAATTGTTGTGTTCATTTGATCTATGCCAGACATATTGATCAGTGAAAGAAAGAGCACCACTTGTGGGATTAAATCTCCAAAATATTTATTGACTTTTAATTTCTTCTATTGCATAATATACTAATGCTCTATTCTATTGGAGTAATACGTGGTTACTGTATAATATTTTCATGATCCTTTTGACGTTATCAGATAGAATCTGCTCTTCCAACTCTGGCTCGGCCAATAATGTCGTTGGATGCCAATGAAGATGCTATAGTGGGGTCGCTGAAGCAGAGCTTGGTATATTCTTCTTTCAATGCTGAACTTTTTGATTATTTTTAAAAGTGTGCTTATGAATGTTGTTTTTTTTTTTTTTTGAATTTCAAGTTTTCCCCTAACCGAGCTCCTAGAACGGAAAAAATGAAAGGAAAAAAGAAAGGAGGGAAAATGCTGATGCTTTTTCAATGCCTGGATCATGTCATGCAAGTTCATTTTTTTTATATAATTTTTTCTCTTGGTCTTCTTCTATGAATGGCACATGTTAGGGCTAGCTTCCCGTGAGCATTTCATGGCACGCGCATACACACAACGATTGAAGTTATAGCTTCAGTTGAAAGTTAATTTTGTATTCCAGTACCTCGTCCAATCTATACTCATATACAATTATTGTCAAAGGCAAACCTGACCTATTTTCTGATTCACTGTTGAGAATAAAATCTTGACATCACAGGAGGAAGTATATTTGCTTGTGAAATAACAGAACTGCCCTAATTAGCTACTAGGGCAATAAAATTTAGATTTTTTTCCCTTTTTTTAATGTCTGAAGTACTAGTCATCTTGTAATATTTGAAATATGTTGCAGATCAGTGTGAATGATGTGAGCCACTAGGTTAAATATGATTTTATCATAAAATATTTTGATTAAGAAAAATTTGGAAGGATGCATCAGTGTTGTCAGTAGGTGCTCCAGGTCCCTTGCCTTGGCTCTGAGGCAAGGCGAGGGGTAGGTGTCTGGTATACCTTCAGGCAAGGCGACATCAACTAGTCATTGCCTAGGCGCTAAGGTGCAGCAAGGTTCAAGCGAGCGCCTCAAATAAAAAATTGCCTATTTCCCGTATAGATATTAAAATCTTAGGTTAACATTTAGTAGAAGTACATATATGGAAAAAAAAGTTAAAATCGGCTGGAGTATAGTAAGTTTGACAGCCATTAAATAATTAGGTCAAAATTTAACACAAATATGTGAAAAAAAAAAAAAGGAAAGCGGCTGAAAATTGGAAACTTTGACAGTCATTAAATAAAAAGATCAAAATCTAATCTAACCATTAAAAATAACTACAACAAATATGGAAAAAAAGAACAGATGAAAGTGGCTTCAAATTTGGAAGTTTGAGAGCCAATCAAAGAATTAGGTAAATAAAATCTAATAATCAGGAAAGGAAAGCATGTAGGACGTCTGCTACATGAAAAGACACAGCAGAACTCAACCAAAATAAAGAAGAAAAATCCTCTATCTCAGCTTGAGGAACAATAATTTAACTAACGAACTCGGTCTCAACCTGAAGTACAACTTCAATACATGAAGTTTTATATATTTTTGAACCTTTGATTCTTTAACAATACATCTAGAATTATAAATTATCTAATGCTTTTTGGAACCAATATAGAATTCTAAATTTTGAGTCATCTAGAATTTTTGAATCCTCACATCATTTGGGCGAGCGCCTTGAGCGCTGCCTAGTGCCTGGGGCAATGATGGACCTTTTCGCCTCAAGGGCGACTAGCACTATTGACAACACTGGGATGCGTTGTTACTTTGTTAGGAAAGGAAGCGAAAAATGATTAAATGTCTAAACTTGGTTCTTGAAATTCCGTTTCTAGAATTCTGATATGAGCTACTTTCATTTACAATTGACAATTTTTGCCTGTGGGACTACGCAGCGGCAATTGGAGATTCTTGGTGCTCAACGGGCTGGTCTTGAAGATATGCTCAAGGAGATGAAAAGGAAGGTGACAATAAATTTCTACTCATACTGTTCTTTGGCAGCTTAGTTGTTGCATAACAAAATTTTCCTTTCTTTTTAAAAGAATTTCCTAAAATCAAGGTGATGTTTGACACATCAAGCTGCATGAGCCTTACTCTTCTAGAACATATAGATTCTTGCCATTGAAATATGTGATTAAACAATCATTAGCTGGCTTCCATGGCGCCTTTGAATAATGCATATGACTACTTATTGAATAGGGATCACTGAATTCACTGCTTCTTATACTTTACTGGAGATACTATTACAGCTTCTAGATTGTAAAATTCTTTGGGATTCTCCCAGTGTAACAGCATGCCATCAAGGCTCATTTATGTTGTGTTATCAACTGCTTGCAATGATGATTTTTTTTTTGGTTGAAATTTTCTTATCATGAGTTAGGAACCCCATTTTCATAATGGTGGATGCAGATTAGTTATTGTGTCCTCCTATAAATTTTTCTAACTTAAGCATCATCTATTCCACTATTTACTTGTGCTCTGTTCTTCTTCTCATGTGTTGTTCATGCATATATGGTTTCAGGATGACATACTGCCAAAGTTGATGACATCTACTGGCTCCTATGAAGATCTTTTTAGGAAAGAGATAGCCAAATATGATCAGATCTGTGAGGACATTTCCCAAAATATTGAAGCACAAGAACAAGTGTTGTTGCAAATACAGGTCTATTTCATTCTTTTGAATGTACATTTTGATATTTGCTTTAATATTTTGCGATGCTATTATGGCAATCTATGCAAGCTGCCTGCTAAAAAAAAACCTTAATAATAAATAGAATACTTTCTTCATTGAGACTTTTAAAATGCTGCAGCAATGCTGTTATTTCTTTTTTCCAGCATAAACATGCTGTTAATTTTGCACTTCTCTTACTAAGCTATTGTCCTTCTACAGGCTCAAAATGAGGAGTTCTCTGCTGTCTTCAATCTTGAAGATTACAAAGGTAGTTTTGTTTTAACTGTTGCTTCAAAATGAAGAGTTTTCTTATGTGAAGTTGTATATTAAGCATGCATTTAATCAACCTATCCATTGTCTTGCGGTTAAAAGCTTTAGGAGGTCATTATTTGCTATTTGTTGCATATTCAGATATAGAATATAAATTGAAATCATTTTTTGTCATTAACAATTTCTTGAGTATGTGACCAATATATCATAATTCAGTTTAAAAAAAAAAAGTATATGGTAATTGATTACATAGTCTGTGTTTCATAAATGAAATATTATCAATTGATATATATATATTCTTTAATTTCATAGTGAAATTATAACCTAGTGTGAAATTCTGCATATATTAGTTATAATGGCTTTGAATGGGAACCTGGTCAGATGCATGAAGTGTTGCAGTGAACTCTAGATTGGGTTCAGATTGTTTTCTATTTTATATATATGGTGTGATTAGTGTCCATTTCATGATTTGGTGTTGGTCTACATGCCTTATCTATGTTTCATAAACTTGGATGTGTGTGCTTTGAACAAGTATATGTTTTGTTCGGCTAGTTATCATTTAACATAATGGTAGTGTGATTAGAAATTTCATGATCTGGTCTTGGTCTTTACTCATTCGTCATCTATATTTGGAACATAAACTTGGGCTGGTTGGCGTAAATACATTTCTGAGGTTTTGGCTAAATCCTTGTATGGCACTCACATTCTAAATAAATAAATTACATCTGGTAGAGCCATGTTGCTTTTATATTTTTGTATAAAATAATTTGTCCTCATGAGATAGATGAAGGCAATTGTAGTCATTTGTTCCTTTAACTATGTGAAACGCTATGCAACATAATTAAGCAATATATCAATTTATGGCAGCTAAAAATGATCTGGTGTCAGTTTCATCTAACTAGTGCTGAACATGTATAAAGTTTGTCACAAATGGTGCTTGCATGTTAGATGATCTCATGCATTAGTGTGTATGAACTCTTTTGTTTTTCCTTGTCAGATAATATTTTGCAATGTGGCTTCATTTTTTATACCTTCATAAGTTTGAGCAACTTATATCCATCAATGTATCCATTATTAGGGAAATCGATGGTAAAAATTATTGGGATAGTTTTTCTAACTCTCAATTACAATTCACATAATCTCTGCCATAATTTCACATCAAGTTTTATGCCGCTTCATTATGATGACATGAAATTCTAATTTTGAATGTCTGTTTGTAATACCTTGATTCATTTTTTGTAACTGGACATTTGGATGGCCTGTTTGTACTCAAAGGTTGTCTTAACATGAAAGGAAATTTATTGCTCTGACAATGCTCTCAGTTTGCATCTCCTTGTTGAAAGGAACACACTTCTTCTGACATAAATTTTCTTCATAATTTGTTTCAGCATCTCGTGAAAAGTGTTATAAGCAGATACAGGCTGCCATAGCAAAGTATCGAGAAATAAAGGAGAATATCAATGAGGGACTGAAGTTTTACGTTACTCTTCAGGTAAAAAATTGCATATGTTGCTTATGATTAATTTTTTCTAGTTTTATTCCTATTTTATCTGTTTTTTAAATGATATTTCTGAGTTAAAAATTAAGGATGAATATATACATTGAAATCTCTGTGACAGGACGCGATCACCAATGTCAAGCAGCAATGCAGTGATTTTGTGATGACCAGAAGCATCCAGTGCCGAGAAATGATAGAAGATGTACAGAGACAAATGGCTGGGTTGAGTTTTCAAGATCGTAAGAACCCAGGTTCTTACAACTACCCAGCAGTGAACCAAGCCCATCAAACTCCAAGATCAAGTCCACCGCCTCCAGCAGAGCCTCAAAATATTTCCCATCCTCGTCCCCAAGCACATTACTACCAGCCTCCGGAGCAGCCGAGTATGCTGGGATATTCTCATCCACCTCCACCTTACGGTACTCCCCAGCAGCCACCTCCTTACCATATCGCTCCTGCTCCAGGTACTCCTTACCCACCTCCACAGGTTCAACAACAGCCACCGACAAGTCAGGAGTACGGCCAACCTGCTTATCCAGGGTGGCGGGGCCCATACTACAATGCACATGGACAGCAACCTGGATCGCTTCCTCGACCGCCTTACACTGTCCCTAATCCATACCATCCTCCTCCCCATCAAAGTGGTTACTATAAGCAATGATTGTGTAGTTTCTCTTTTTTTTTTTTTTTTTTTTTTTTTTTTTTTTTTTTTTTTTTTGGCGCCGTAATTTGATAATTTGTGAGGTGGTATTGTATTGTTCTTTGTTGGACTATTATAATGTTATTCCGCACTTGGTGGAATAGATTGGATTCAGCAAGATCTTTGCATTTGGCTGCGCAGCATAGTTCTCGTCAATAGCTAGCCGCATATCGGTTTGCACGACCGTTTTGTATAATTTTTATGTGAATGTTTAACATAAATAATAGCTTGTTAATTTTTTGAAATGTAATAAAGTAGATGGTTAAAAATAAACGCTGATACTTGAAAAAATATATGTAGTTCTTTATGATTCATAATTTAGTAAATTAACTATATATTTTTTAATTTTTTCTGCTGCAACGTAAAATGCAATTTTTCTACTTCGTAAAATATATTAATTATCATTAAAAATCAATAAATATGTCCTTTTCACTTTTCCTATATGTATGATTTTTTTTTTTTTTTTTTTTTTTTTTGGAGTGAATTCCTGCATGTATAATTAATTCTTAACTTTTTTTTGTTATGCCGTCTATTTTTCATTTTCTAACTTACGCTTTCATGATAATTAGTTATTCAAAATGCAAATCCTAATCTTACCTTGAAAATAAAGTCTTAAAATTGTAAGGATTTTTTGTTGGATACAATGCTTGTATGGATTACAGAAAATTGATAGGTACATTTATAATTAGCTCACGCTACTTCTTCGATAATGAAACATAGGTGACTTGACCCAAATCTTTAATGAATTTAATCACTGAAGTCTCTGATTCAAGATATATATATTTACATATAACAAAAAAGCATACCTACAAGTACAACATTCACAAATACATCACTTGAATGAAACAATTTTTCATGGTTTATGTTGAGCATAAATTGATGAACGAACAGCGTGATGTGGTGAGAGCGCCTTCCCGTTCACAAGGACTTGCTCTACGAAATCTACTCGAATTGATTTGAAATGGTAATGCTGATTCAATCAACATAGCAATATCATCATTTTATGATAGTTCTTTACAGTATAAAACAATATAAAACACTTGCCATTCCCAGAACCAAATACACCCTAGAAACCTACCAGAGAGACAAGGAGAGCGTGGAGGAGAAAAGATGAAATTTCTGACCCAACAATAAATGGCTTCAAATATCCAAATATATCCCAGCAGGATTGAGGTGGCCAAAAACAAATAAAAGGTGTGCAAACACATGCAAATATACATGGGAAGCAGGTTCTGAGATCAAATATCTAACTGGTTTTGACATTCAAGACCAACTGCCACTAAAGATAAATATGAAATATATATGTTTATATGTATTTGAGTGCATGTGTCAGCTTGATCTGTTAACCCAATTGGAATTCAAACAATAAAACTGAAATTGAGGCAAAAATTGTCAAAGAAATTGTTGGCAAAAAACAATTGATTAGTTAGGCGAACCAGTTTTTTTGGTATCACCTCTACTCTGCTCATCCTACTCAAAAAAATAAAAAAGGAGTTTCCTTTACGCTTATCTGACACTCAAAAACTCACTTTAACATCGGTTCACCTTAACAAGTCTCAATTATGTTAATTAAATTACACATAATTCATAATACGTAGTGCCATGCATAATGAGCATGTAACATCTCTTCTACATTTATAATAAGTCTTCTCTATTGCACACCAGATTATAGGTACTTGTATCATTTTGTTTTAGTTGTTATTTATTTTAATAACTTATTTAAAGCAAAATCAAGTAATAGACATGCAAGAAAACAGAAATGTCAGGCATCTGAATTCTTGGTTCAACCTTTAAACCAAAATCAAGCAAAGACAACAATATGCAAGAGAAGATACCTTATCCTTCCAAATAAAATCAACACAATGATAAGAAGGCTCCAGTAACGTCAACTGATCCCCCTCTTTAATCTGTAAGCAGGATGTCCATTAATAAACATAACAGCAAGTTTTCATTTTTGCAGAATAGAGCAAAATCTACGTATATGATATATCACAATGAATTAACAAGAGTGCATGTCATAGCTCAAGTTGACTGAAAACTTGAGAATACATTGACAAATTTTGAAACAATTTTATGTAAACTTCAAGTTAAGTCATTGAATTTTGATTTTGCTTTAAGGTCACTATTGCTAGATTTGATAAAATCTCAACCAAATTTTTGACATGATAGCCAAGTAAGATTTTTTTTTTTTCTCATTCCATGACTAAATAAAACTAGGCTGCAAGAAAAAGAGAGAGAAATATCACTGCAGCAAAGCACAAAATAGAAAATGAATATATAAATTCGGCGGCCAGATCTTACCGCATCGTTGCTTATACCATACACTGATAGAACAAAGCATATTTGCTTTGAATCACACACCAAATAGTATCTGAATAAAAATGAAAAGAAAAAAAAAAGAAAGAAAATCAGTTGATTCAACACAATTTATATGAACAAGATTCACAAAGTAAGAATGACAGCTTTGTAAAAAATGTGAATTATCAGTGTTTCAATCCTCTCACAAAGCTAGTATGTGCCGACAAGCAATGTGAGCCTGTCCTAAGTAATAATTTTTCTCTTGGTAATGAAGCTACTAATGCATATGGCATTACTGTAGATAGTAGTGCATTGCAAAACAACCTTTCTTGCACAAACATGATGGCGTGCAAGCACATGCACAAACACAAAGTTTGTCATCAACTAGCTAAGAGCTACTCTAAAGAAATTTCATCTGCTACCAAAACAAGTTGAAAGCAGAAGTAGCATGAGTTTGCATTCAGTTCATTTGGATGTGAAAAAAAATAACCAAATGTTTTTGAGAGTGGACTTACAGGGGGGTGACATTCTCGAGCTTAACAAAAAAAAGTACTTTCCCCACAATTGCTACTGCTTTGTTCAGGCCATCCAACAACAGGTCAACAGTGGCTCTCTTGTATGATGAATTCACTTTTAAATAAAGATGCACACGAAATCATTAGTAAACTCCAGTTAAGACTGGAAAACACACTCAGAACTGAAATTTGACTACTAACACATAAACATAAGAATAAGGTACCTCACCATTAACGGCTGCCATTGATGACGCCATAGATGCAAGTCGTTTAGCTCTAGCTTGTCCCTGAAAATTGAAACCCTAGAAAAATCAGCTGCATCTCCTAAAACCAGGCATCAAATATAGCATATGAGATCCAAGAAGAAAGGGATACATTAGCATTATTTTCAGACTTAAGTTATTAACAAATTAGACGAAAGTATTAACAAATAAGTATTCACTAAATTCCTAGTTACCATTCTCTATTGACTAACCCAAAAAATAAAAATATTACATACCTAGCAAACAATTATTTGAAACAACACGGGAAAGATTTTATATTGAATAGAAAACAAGGATAATATAACACCACATGATGTAGCAAGACACCTGATACGGACAATTAATATAAGAAAAATATATTACCCTTAACAAATTTTCTAACTTATTGAGAAGGTTAACCATCTTTTCAACTTCCTCATTAGCATTGAGACTAGGATCCTTTAAGGCAGCAGTTTCAAACTCAGTAAGAGCCCTCTCATAATTCTCCAAATATTTGTTGACCTGAAAAAAGAAACCCATCGTGCAATATTATGTTATGTGCATAGCTGAAAAATACTTGGCTCTTGAATTGGTAAAACTCAACCTAAGAAATGGCTTTCTAGAATTTTTTTAGTCAAGATGGCTTTATGTTAGTCAAATCCACATAAAAGCTTGTGAATTCATATTATTCCAATGTCTAAATTCTCTAAAATAAAAATTTCGTTAATAATAATTAATAAATTAATTTTCAGCATTTTCACCCAAGCACTGAAAGCAAAAACTTCAATTGCACTTTACTGCCAAACTCATAAGTAGCCAAAAAATAAAGGAGATAACCGTGCAATTAGAATCAAGATTACACGTAACTCAAACTCCTTCAAAAGTTTCATTTTCCAAACAAGTTGTTCCCAATCAATTGATGAGAATGCAATTTTTAACTTACTGTGGCAGAGTTAAAATACAGGTCTGGATTAGACTTCATGCTTTCATCTTTCTCCTGACATATTAACATCAAAACACTCAGTATAAAACAAAATAAAGCAAAAGAGCAAACAATCCTTGACAACCGTGAAACTGCAGAAAATTCAAAACATGGTAATCATCGTATTATCAACTGAGATGCATTATAAAAATTAGTTTGCAAAACCGTTCTTGTTTCTAAAAGAGGACTCATCAATAATCATAAATTGGATTAATAAAGAAGTTCTCAGTGCAAAGACAAACAGCATTCTGGTATGCTTTTAAAGATTGTAGAAGCTTGTTGTGATCCCATGCTCCAGTCATGAAAAAGCTTGTCAGCAATGCATTTCCTAAGTTGTCTGCCAATGAGATCAAATGTGTCAAAACAAGATGCTATTTGGGTCAAAAGCTCAATCAACTAAAAAAATCTGAAAATTTTATTCAGGCATTCTTGCAGGCTCAGTCTCATGTTAGCAAGACGATGGCTTGGCCATCACAAGTGCATGGGGGACACACTGCCCAACATTGTAACTCTTTACCGTGAAGGTGATAACCAACTTGTATATAATGAGTATCTCTTCCCCCATGCATAATTGGCGGGATTAAAGTATGTTTGCCTATCCAAAAGGTCAGATTCGCAACAAGGCTAATATATACCCACACAGAAGGTAACTCTGATGGTTTATGTTGCAGCATTTCCTATGGTTGAGCAATTATGAAGATAGCACCCAGTGAGAAGTGCAGCCTTCTCTCTGTTGATATTATCTGAGCATTAAGCTCTAGTTAGCGCCCCCCTTTTCCTCTAGCATATGTGATTGGGAGGAGGAATGGAGGTTGGGCAGATTTGTGGCGTACAGGTGTGAGTTTAAAGAAGGAAAAAGAAGGATGTCTGAATCTACATCGAGGAAAAAAAGAACAACTAACGCCGGTCTAATTTACAAACCAAAACCAACATAGACTAGGTAGACTGTCCATACATGTCTCCACATACTCTTTTGGGTGCAACCAGAAAGATAAGTTTAAAGTCAGTAACTACACCTCAAAAAACAGCTATTCAGACAGATGGCCAGCAAACATCACACCATTGCAAAATGCATATTCTATTATCAACCATTGCAAAATGTAACATCCGCCGAAAAATTTTGTAAATTATATTAAGAAATTTTGGATTAAGACAGATCAGTTGAGTGCGCCCATCAATAAAGTTGGAAAAACATGCATATTCAATGGTGAATTTAGTTTGGAATCTTACACCAAGAGTATCCATCCTTCACATCTAAAGAGATCGCATCCTTGGCATGCTGAATGCTTTCACTAACAAGTTTAGCTTGATCTTCAGCACCTATACAGGAGGAAAGTTTCTGGTAAGCATAATGATACATGGATGTTCAGATCTAAACTACAATTTTGACTTGCAAGTAACAAGAACAAGTTGAACCAAATATTTGAACCACCAGTTAGGAGTAGCCCAAAAATTCACAGTGCATAGTGGATCAGCACCAAAATACACATGCGAGGAGATTAGTGGAACATGAAGACTCATTTACTGTACCACAAAATGTCCAAGAAGTATAATTGTGGAATGGACAAGGCATTTGGGAATTCACCTCTTTTGTTCTCTCTCCCTATGTTTTTTTTCTTCAATTTCTTTGTGAGCACAAATTCCATCCTAAATAATAATTATGTTTACTAAGTTGAAACTTGTATTCGGAGAGTAAGCTCAAGGGTTGACAATATATATTTGCTCCAAACTATTCTCCATAAGGAAGCAAAAACTAACAGTAGCCACCATGTAGCCATGCAAAGATTAAAAACAAAAGGAAGAGAGTAAAAATTTGCCTTGGGCCATTCTTCTTTCAAGCATTGATAAAAGGCAAAGTATCTTCTTGTTTGGGCCCTGCATAACACAATACAAATGCAGTCAATGATAGCTAATACTTACTCATCATGAACAATGACAAAATTGACAGTAATTAAGCTCATGGCTGCACTAAACTCTTAAAACATGAAAATTCATACAAAAAAATAACCTTGCTTAGAGCGAGTTTGAAACAATTCTTCGCTGTGGATAGATCCCCCTTCTTCCAAATGCAGTTACCCAAACACAACCAAGCATCTGTAAGAGAAGGATTCAACTTAACCTGGAGCATGAAATAATCAGTTTCCTATCAACAGCATGCGGAAATTACTAGAGCAAAAGGTCAATTTTTGCTTACAGCTTTTGAGAGGTGATCATCTGCTTCTTTCCTGTAGTCAGGTAAGACATCCAATATCTTTCCTCTCAGATATTCATAAGTAGCACGTTGAACAGGTGATTTCCTTTCTTCTGAAAAATGACAAATTTTAACTAAAATGAAGATCTTGTTCCAAATGAAGGCCAACATTCAGTAAAAGAAGTGGTTTTGGGAAGTGAAATTTTTTTGACTTTTTCAGCTCCTAGCATATCTTAATTCTTGAATATCTATAATTGAACTAAAATGGCAATGGTTGACAATTAACAGCAAAGTGCTGCCATATTGTTAGAAAATTTAAGAACTCTTAGTCACATAAGCAAAATAATAAGCCAACAAGCTTTATTATCACTAATCATTAGGTCAAAACCCACTAAATTAAAGAAAAATCCACCCATGGTCCACAACCATCGTATGCAAGATCCAGTTCTTTAAAAAATCAATTGGGTTTCTAAAATTCTCTTAACCCATTTCAAGTTTCCAATCCACAAAGCCAGTATACACTTAAATCCCAATTCCTAAAAGTTCTTTTCTCTTTTCCGGAATGGTTAACTTCTTACGAAATAAAAACAAAGCTAAAACTAAAGAACAAAATCAAAATAAATGGACAGAAGGGATCAAATTTCAAAATGACAACGAACACATACAGAGAGGGGAGAGACAATACCGAGAGGAATGGAATCGAGGAGCCTGAGAGCGAGGTCGGATTCTGATTGCAATTTGGAGATCTTGTCAAGTGGGTTTTGTGGGAAATAAGTGTCTCGAAGAGCGTAAAGATCATCAGCTGCTTTTGTGACTTCCGCCCATACATCTTCTTTTCTTTCTTGTTTGGTGATGGTGTTGCTGTCGCCGCTACTATAGCTCATCGCTCTCTTGCTGTTTCGGCGTCACAGTGTAAGAAAGATCACCAAAACTGTACGGACCGAGACAAGAACTCTGCGCTCAACTCAGTTTGAAACGTTTCGTTTCCACTGAATATCCTTTTCCTACAAAGTTTGTGCATAAAACATGTCGTTTACAACATCCACTCCTGTCACGGCCACGGTTTCATTACCGCGGGTTTTGGTTTCAAAATCACATATTTCTATTAAAAAAAAAAAAAAGGTTAAAATTGGAAGCCGATCTGTTTTTGACGAGTTTAAAACTTTTGGTTTTGATTTTGAACCGAAAATAAATAATGTATTTTAAACTTTTTAAAATATTTTTTTAAAATTTGTAACTTAAATAAATAATAATAATAATAAATACTATGATCAAAAAACTAAATCAATTTAATAAAAATTTTTAAAATTCCTTTAAAAATATAATAAAATAAAAAAATAAATTAGAAGTTTTTTTAAGAACACATTTTTACAGTTTCAAACTGGAACCGTCGATTTCGATTTCAAAAAATGAAGAACCAGAACCAAACTTTGAGTTTATGGTTTTAGTTATGGTTTAGAACTAGAACTATTGACCACGGTTTTGACCGGTTCGATTTCAATTTGAAACTAATCATTCTTACCACTTTATAATTTATTTCTGGCAAAAAATAAATTGTTGCTCAAATTAATATATAACATTTTCTTGACGGTATAATTAAATATAATTTAACTAAATTACCCTTTTGTTGCTTATTTAAATAATTAATGCTAATTTAGTCGACATGTCAAAGACAAAAGTAAAAATGAAAAAATAATAATAAAAAAAACCTTATTGTACAGATATCATGTTCACAAAATATAAATTGTTCTAGATATATCGTTATTATCTTTTGGAAATTGATTTTTTCTTTCTTTTTTTTAAGATTTTGTTGTTGATTTAGTGAGATTTAACTCATACTATGTTTTTTATATTAAATATTATGTCTTTTTTTTAAGTATATATGTCTATACGTTCAAGTCAGAGATAATATTAATGTACAATCTTCTGACAATAATGACTCTAAATATAATTTTTCTGGACATATAATCTATTTTTGATGATTCTAATACAGGTTGATTATAACACCATATTCTTATAAATATTTTAAAATTTATTCAAAAACATGAAAGTCAATTTATGGTTGAAGTAACCTTCAAATAAATTCTATTTCAAGCTAAATAATCAACTTTAACTTAGGAAAAATTGTAAATTTTGAAGAGAAATATCTCACCTTATTAAAAATCATCAATATCGTCAGTATCATTAATAAAAAAAGCCCTTAGACTTGCTACCAATAAACTTGTTCAGAAATACTGCAATAAAAAAAAGATAGAAATTTGTCACTAGTATTTGACTGAATAAATCGTCCAGTTCTTATAGAACCTATCGCTAAAATACCCCTAAAGGGGATAGGGCTAAGCAGAGCAAAAAGATTTTCCATGAGACGGAAAATGAAAAATATTCACTCCACGTGAGGTTTTGCGAATTAGTGATTGTCAGATAATAAGTAAGAAATATCCATCTTTCTTTAATGTCTCTTCCTGATTTATGGCTTTTATGAAATTTAAACACAATAAACGTATAAAAATTACCTTATCTAATTTATCACTTTTAAATACCATACTCTCGGTTCTCTTATGACTTTCATGGATCTTAAACGCAATATCTCTAATATAATATATACCTTATCAAAATTATTATTACTATTACTAATTAAGCTTTTTAATTAATTTTGAACCCATATCTTTCTGTTTACAAATGGATTCAAATATTTTTCAATATACATTGATTTTTCACAGTCCCTCAGTAATTCATTCTAGTTTTATCCATAAAAATATATTCTAAGAGAATAGTGAAAATTTTCTCTCTCAGCCAATCAAGGGCGGCAATTAGTCTTATACAATTTGAAAATGATAATTTTTTTTTTTAAGACAAACAAAGAAGCTTGCATTAATTATTATAGAAAGATAACAAACATTGTGGAATCCAAATCCACTATAAAAAATAAGCATAAAAATAGAAAGCTCGAGCCACAAAATGAGCTTCTATATTAGCTTATCTCTTCATCCATTTAATACCAAACCAATTTCTTAAAAATCTATGTTAGGAGAGTTTAAAGCAAAAGGTGTTGATTGACAATAAGTTAAGAGGGTTAATAGTATTTTTTTTTTTTCTTTTTGATATATATGTTCATGATTTTCATATTGATAAATTTTCTGGGTAAAAATTTTGTTTAACTTATCAATCAGTTCAATATTTTTAGAACAAAAATATTTGAAATAAAATTATATAAAGTTAATTTTTTAAGATAAATTTTAATATTTCTTTTTTCAAGTGTAAGATATGTTTATGGAGTAAATTAATCATCGCTTAGCTATCTGAATTTAAATAAAATTTGTTACCTTTTTATTTTCCTTCACATGCTATCTTAAGAGTGATAGTTGCCTTAGTTGGAATAAAATTTTTTAATTCTATATGATATATTTAAATCATATTGTATATGTACTGTATGTATTTTTCAATTTTTCTGCAATTTACTTTCTACACATATCTTATAGTTGAAAAAAGAAATATTATGCAACCGTGCGAAAATACTGTCTAGTTTTTAATATAAATAAAAATATATGTTTTCTCTAGAAAAAATAATTAATTTAGGAATTTTGTTTTTCGCTGATCACTATTGCTTAAAAAGAAAAGTGTTACAAGTTTCAGTAGTTTCACACAGATCTCAAAGCCTTATAGAGACAGGTAGACAAATGCAAAATCAAATAACCAATATAAAGTAATAAATCAAATTATCTAAAAGATCCAAAAAAATTATGTATAGAATCAAATCAAATCAAATTGGGTAGAATTGATTCAATTCAATTTGATTTCTTTCTTGATTTTTAACATTTTCAAGAATCAAATTTAATTATTTTTTATTATTTTTTCTATAAAAACAATTGAAATCTAATAATTTAAAAATTAAATTAAATCAAATCAAACTAGTTAATACGATTCCATTTAATTAGTTTTGACCAAATTGTATCCAATCTCACTTACAAATTATAATTTCACTTTTGAACTCAATTTAATCAAAATTGTATTCAAGAACAAGACACATTTTTCCAAGTGTCCGGCACATATTTAGAAAAATGTTAGTTTTCATCGTAGATACGACACGGGTACATTGAATTTCTCAAAGTGTCCGTTTCTAAACGAAACAGCATTATTTATATTTCAATTCTAAAAGTTAAATTAAAAACAGAACAAATGAAAGCCAAAAAAGGCGGACCAAAAGATTTTGCTTTGGAACAAAACGACATACTAACATGACCAAAAAAATGCTTTTAAGGCTATAAAAAGACTATATACGACAACTTGACAAAACGGCGTAAAAGCACCATTTTCGTGCTTTTCCGTTTTATCTTGTCTTAGCTCTCTCTATACTCCACTCCATTTTTCCTTCAACATAAAGGAGATCTTATCTTGCGTGCCAAACGTGGCCTGCAGAACATAGAAAACATGCATGTTTTAATTACCTTCAGGAAAAATTATACTTTAATGCAATAATATTTATATTAATTTCGCCCCCTATTTATAATTTCTAGCTTTGCCTGCTCTACTGTAGAGCATAAAATTTTTTTTTACCAACTAGTAAGTACATTTTATGAAATCAAACTATTACAAAGATCGAGGCTGCTTACTGTAATTTCGCGAATATATTATTTGTATATTTTATTCCGGCCCATACGACAAAGTAACATCATTCCATTATATAATTACTCCCATTCTAAATCCCTTCTACTTCACACCAACTTGAGAAATAATGGAGAAGCTATTTCTAACACTTGTCCTCTTATCATCTTGGTCTCTATTAGTCTCCTCGTATAAATATAAGGTGCCTGCAATTTTCACATTTGGAGACTCCATTGTTGATGCTGGAAACAATCACTTCAACAAGAATTGCAGTGCTCAGGCAGATTTCCCACCTTATGGATCAACTTTTTTCCACCATCCCACTGGAAGATTCACTAATGGCAGAACTGTGGTTGACTTCATATGTCAGTATTTCGAAATTCATTTTGTTTTGCTCATCTTGCACATGCTCATGCATGAACTTGCCAGTATGTTCTTTCTATCTGTTGCGAGCCACGATGAGTCGAAATTATATTGCATGTTACACAATATGAATAAATTTTTTTTGGACTCATCAAATTGATAAAAATACTTATAATCGGACTATTCGAACTCATGACCTCCCACCGTGAATTACATATATGCATGATTGATTCTTAACAGTTATTTATGTGTTTTGTTTACTTTGTTTATTTACTTTGTACAGCACAATTTCTTGGAATTGAGTTCCAGAAACCATACTTAGAGGCAAAGCAGGCAGTAGTGAATGGAAGTAGGAAGGATTATCCATCCAATGGCATCAACTTTGCTAGTGCTGGCAGTGGTGTTTTGAGGCAAACAAATCAGGATTTGGTAACGAACTTCTTAATTTTTCTTTCATTTAGTTATTTATTTTATATAATAATCATGTTTTCAACGAGACATCTTCCTAGTTAAGACTTGAAAGAGTTCATATTTAAATATCGGCATGACAGACCGTTAATATAGTTGGTTTTTTTCATATAAATCAAATAATAATGTAAACTGTCCAATTGCAGATTAGTTTTATCCGCGTAACACTTGATCTAAATAAAAAAAGTACTGTGTATAAAATATGAACAATGAATTTACAGAATTTAATATCTTATTGATCAGAATGTAGTCTTTGAGGTCATGCTTTAAAGTTTAAACAATGAATTTTATTTATTTATTTATTTATGAATCTCGAGTTTAAGGTCCAAAAAAAAAAAAATGTCTCACAATATAGGGTAAATTGTTTATTATTATGCAATAAAATAACAAAGTGAAATTGCTTCCCTTTTTTGGATTTTCTGAATAAATCACTAGAAATGTGTTCCCATAATTATAAATTAATTCATTAAAAAACGTTGAAAGAAAGAAATAGCAACAACCATAAATTATATATCCACTTTGAATTGAGAACTCAACTCTTAGAAACACTAACATCATCCTTTTTTAATTATATGTTAATTTTTCTTGATGTGATAATATAAGATGAATCACTTGAAACATGATTGTTGTTGTTATAAATTTCAATGAATGATCTGAGGTGTATGCCAAGACGTAGCTTTGTAAGTGCATTTATAATCTGACAATTCATTTAGATTCAAATAATTTTCCTAATACTTAAAAAAAATATATATGATCTTCAATAAGTGATGTTGAATTCTAAAAAATATAAATCACAAGTTTAAATCTCAATCAAAGTACAGATAATAATAATTTCGCTTTATGTAGTTGCAATATCAGCTAACAGTTTAATTTCTATATGGAGCAGGGAGTCATACCGATTCAGGAGCAGCTACAACAATTTCAAACACTAGTAAATCAAAATCAGATTGACAAAAATTTAATAGAAAAATCAATTTTCTTCTTAGAATCTGGTTCTAATGACATATTCAACTACTTTATCCCCTTTGGCTCCCCTAAACTTGATCCTGAGACATATGTACAAGCTATGTTAATTGAGGCAGCAAATTTCATAGACAAAATCTACAAGTTCGGAGCTCGCCGGATCGCTGTTTTTTCGCTAGGCCCTGTCGGTTGCATTCCGGCGAGAGCCCTACTGCCAGGTTCACCCATTAATAAATGTTATGGAAAAATGAATGTGATGGTTAAGAAATATAACAAAGGATTGGAAATGTTAGTGAAGGAGATGGCAAGTAAGTACCCTGGTGCAATTGGTGTTTATGGTGCAGTGTATGATGTTGTTCAACGATTTCGAGCCATTCCAACTCGCTATGGTAATTATCTTAATTATTCTTAGATAGTTAATCTCAATTCAGTTTTCTAGTAAATTCAGTTTTTTTTTTTTTTAGTTAATTTCAATTCAATGTTTTGGTAAACCCACTTTTATTTTTACTCTGCAGGGGGTGATTTTGTTGTAACAGTAACTTTATTCTATTTATAGGTTTGTTCGGAAACATTAATTATTTTATTAATTGTTAGCGGTTAGCTATTAGCTGGTAGTTATTTATATAATAGTTTAAATCAAAAGTGTTCGGTAAAAATAATTGTTTAACTTAAAATGACAAAAAAAGACATTATTCTAACTGAATTCGAGAGAAAAAAACAATGAATATACCTGTCAAAACATTTAATTAATTTTTGTGACACGCTAGACATTATAGTGTTTAACGTTTTATAGCAAAAACTATTTTAACCTCTAAAAACTATTATAAAAGTTATGTTACCTAACAGTATAACTAAACTATGTTCCGCAACAACATTTGGAGTAGTGTTTAGTGTTTTGATTAGGTTAAAATACTGTTTTAATTAATTATCACGTTCGGCAATGTCGCATCTATCATAACGTTAAAAGTTTAAAACAGTATTTCATGAAAGATTATTCTTATTAACATTTTTTTACCTTTTTATCGTTTTATATTAAACAACTAATCAAACACTTATTTTTACCGAACAATTTTATTTTAAACCGCTATATAAACAACTAACCACTAAGAGCTAGTAAAACGAATGACAACTGTTACAACCGCTAACAGCTACTAGAATCGCTAAAATTATCGAACATGACCCTAATAGAGATAGAGTTTTGACTTGATTATAACATTAAAATAGCCCAAAAGCTGTTGCCGAATAAGGTAATAATAATCTGAAGGTCATAAATTCAGGCTAGAAAGACCGCATAAATCTACCCTTCCTAGAATTAACAAATGTGGAATGCTTCTTGAATTGCAACATACTGTATTTATGAATAAGTTATGTGTTGTGCAGGTTTTACAGATGTTAGTAATGGGTGCTGTGGAGATGGGCCTCTAGGAGGATTGGTGCAATGTGGGAAGGAAGGTTACAAGATTTGTTCAAACCCTAACACTTACTTGTTTTGGGATTATTTCCATCCATCTGAGCATACTTACAACCTTATCTCCAAGGCTTTATATGGAGGAAAGCACTCAGCAATTAGGCCTTTCAATTTGAAGACTTTAGCCACTATATCTTAAGAGACTGGATATTTCCCATTTTGTTAGCTTATGCAATCATCAAACAATTCTATTTTTTTCCTTTTGAGATTAGAGGTTCCCAGGTATTGGGTATCAGTAATAAAATGTTAATTTGGAATTCTTTAAATTATTCTTACTATAATCTGAAAGGCCACCATGCATTTAGAAATATTTGAAGTTAATTTACTTTAATTATATTGAATTTCGTAAGTGAAATTATTTTTTTATGCCAAAGGAGCTATAAAATTTTGTAAAATTAATTTATACCTATTTAATATAATTTGAATTTGTGCAATGTTTTTTGTTTACTAGAACTAAGGTGGCATTTGATATCAAATGACATTTATTAGCAATGTTCTGAGAATTAGACCGGTGAAGACAAAAATTCACTAAATCGAAAAGTTCAACCGAATTTAATATGGTTCAACCAGATTCATTAAATATTAATATATATTAAAATAAACTTTAAAACGTTTCCTATTAAAATATCAAATTACTCATTAAAAATTTTCAATAACATATTAAACAGTAATTTTGATCAAAATATATGGTATAATGGTTTTGTTAAATAATTTTAAATAAATAAACAGTGTTATAGTTATTATAATTCATTGTTCTACGAATGACGAATTTCTCTTCAAGACTATACATATGCAATGTTGAGGCTTCTATTTTCATTAGAATTAGGTGTTTGATCCCCTCAAACCTGGGAAGAAATTTTATTTTGCACCTTAAACTTTGACACTTTTGGTTAATTGAGTGTTTTTATTTAACTTAAGTTAATAAGACGCTTGAATTTTTATTTTTGGTTAATTAAATTAAATTTAATTGAATTTTCTTCAAAAAAAAGTTTAATTGACTAAAACTAAAAGGTACTGTATTTAATTAATTGAAATGAAAATAAAAGACCTCAATTAATTAAATAAAAATGTAAAGTTTAAAAACCCCGGAGTGCAAAACTAACGACTGAACCAAATCAAAAATCAAACCGATCCATTTCAGTTCGGTTAGGTGTTCAAGAAAGGCTTGGATAATTAGTTCATTCGATTTGAATCGAATTTACTGTTTGGTTCGTTTCGATTGCGCATAAATTCGTCTATTGAATTTAAAATTGAATCAAAATGGTAAAAACCGACCAAAGTAGATCGAACTAACTAGTTCAGTTTCAATCAGTTCGTTAATGTGCAAATTTTAATTCAGCTTGATCTGTTGTAAAAAAGTTCGATTCAACCATTTGCTCTAGGAAATAGACAGTAGAGAGTACAACCAACAATACCTTTCACTACAACTCTTACACATTCATACATTTGGACAACATTGATATTTCATTGATTATGCATGTCCTTTGGATTAGTTTATGTAAGAAAAAGATCAAAGACATGTGGGGATGACATTATTATAGATGAAGAGGATGGATAAGGGCAACAAAATGGTTCCTCTCTCTCTCTCTCTCTCTCCTTTTCATATGGTGCAACTTATAGCTATAGATGTCCTTCGTATCCGTATATTTTTGTACCATGTGTACACATGGCTTTGCCTAAATTTTGTGAGTGGCAATATAATGTTAGATTCCGCCGACAAAATTTTGAAATTAACTATCTATTTATAGGTAGGATGGAAGCAGCACAGAATAATGAATTTTGGGTAATTATCTCGCTACCATCCGTTTAATAAGAGGGATTATTTATAAAAAGAATTTGAAACAGATATTGATAGTGAAATTATTATCCATGAAAAATATAAATGGATACGGATATAGATTTATAGGTACCCGTCGTATATTATCTGCTATATTAAACAAGTTTAATCATGAATATACTTATAGATACTCCATCCATTTTTAATAAAAATATACTTTAAACCACTCTGATTTTAAAGATTAAAATTTACGGATAGCCTATCTTTTCAATTTAGTCTGGTAAAATAAGTAATAAAATTCTAAAAAAAATTTCTAACTTCACGGGTACTCAACTGGCTTTCATCACTATTCATAGCTCACTATCCTTTAGTGAGCTGGAGAGGCAGTTTTGGGTTTGATTTCATTCTTTTCTAAATTTGTAGTCCCTGATTAAAATTAATTTTTTTCCTTGTAATGAGTTTATTTTTTGTTTTTATTGGATTGGAAACTTTCTTTAAATTGCAGTATTGTTTACTGTAGATTTGTAAAACACATCTCATAAAAAAAAAAGGATAATATGTTATTTTTAGGTTGTGAACATCTTAAAAAAAGAAAACCAATAATATTATTATACTTGGCTTATGAAAGTGATGATCAACATCAATGGAGTTGAATGAATTTGTTGAAATATAAACACAAAACCATTTCCACAAGTAGTTGTCGATACTAAAGTTAAAGGAGGGGTCCAAAGACAAAAGACAACCAATAGGTACCCAAATACACTATTCCCTTGGCTAATTTTGTTGATAGATTCATTGATGACCAAAAGTTGATAAGGAGAATTCACATGCCTTTGCATTTTTATTTATTTATTTTAATCATTCGATATCCAAAACTAATTAGCTTGTCTAAATTGATCCGCAGTAAACTCACAATTGATTAATCCGAATTCACGCTAGGTAAATTCAAAAATGGGACAAATTGTCTCTTCTCAAGTATTTAAAGATACTCCGTATTTAAGAGTTCAAACTCGAGACTTCTGATTAGGAAAGAAGGATCCTTACTAAACTATTTCACTCCTTAGAGCGCCTTTGCTCTTTTTTAAATACAACATCTTCAACTCCTAAACTTAAAAATACCAATTTAGTTACTTCCACAACACTACTAACAGCTTGCATTCCTACGGTCCCACGCGCAATTAACAGCTAGCCAAACGGAGAAGAGAATATGCATCTTCTCCTACTTTTCCACGCAACTTCTATTCTATTCTGTTAAATAACTATTTAACCTAACGCGTCTTCTTCTTTTTTTTTTTTTTTTTTTTTTTTTTTTTTTTTTTTTTTTTTTTTCTTGCAAATACAACACCAACCAAAGACAAATCCTTCACAACTCCTATACTAATATATAAATACCTTAAACCAACACTTGATTTTCATGTAAATAACATATATTTTTTTTTAGAGGAAAACTTTCTTTGACTGACCAAACCAAATCAAATCCTTCAATTCCCTATTTATACACTCAAAATACCATTCTCATTCTTTCTCAACAAACCCTTTAACCATAACCAAACGTTTTTTTCTTTCCTTCTTTCTTTTAGTTAGTTTTGCTTCTTTTTCCTTCTTTTTAATTAATTGGCTTAAGCAATCTCAAACTCATCCCTTAACTACTCCTCACAGCCGATCATTTCTTTAAAAGCATTACAAAGATTTTCTTGATTTCTTGTTTTTGTTATAATGGGAAATTTTGTTTCCTGCACCCTAGCCACCCCTTTAATCAAGAGCGCCAAGGCGGCGAGAGTTATACTTCCTGGCGGTGAAGTAAGGCAGTTCAGGGAGCAGATAAAAGCAGCAGAGCTCATGTTAGAGTGTCCCAATTTCTTTCTAGTAAATTCTCAGTCTCTTCATATTGGAAGGAGATTCTCCGCACTCGCTGCCGACGAGGAAGTAGAATTTGGTAATGTTTATATAATGTTTCCGATGAAGAGATTGAATTCTGTTGTCACTGCCGCCGATATGGCCGTTCTTTTCCTGGCGGCAAATTCTGCTGCCAAGAGAATATCCGGCGCTGGAAATAATAACAAGGGTAGAATCTTACCGGAATCCGGCGGAGTGATTAATCTGCAAGAAAATTTGGAAATGGGTAGTGAAGATGGGGAATCATCTAGTACTGAAGAAATTGCAGTATTTCCAATGGCAGAGTATCAGTACAGATTATCTGTTTGTAGGTCAAGGAAGCCAATGTTGGAGACCATTAAAGAAGAACCAGTTCGATCAAGATAAGAAATGAAATGGATCTGTGAAGAGAATTATTAAATGATTACTTGATTTATTGAATCTTGATTTTCATATATCTTCTCTCATAATAATTTTTTTAGGGTTTTTTTTTAGTGTGGTGTTATATAAAAACTAATTAATATAGAGAAAAAAATAGAAAATATTAATATTATAATTATATATATTTGTGTTTTGATCTAATTAAAGTGTAATTATGTTTCTAGCATAGTTAATCAAATTTTGGTTTCATGGCATTGAGTTGTTCAGGAAGCTAAAAATTTCAATTATTATGTTAAAGATAATTTAGAAATAAAAGCCAATAAATTTTTAATTTTTAAATTCATTTTAAATATGAAAAATCCATTTACAAATAAATTCTATTTAAATTTGGTTTATAAATGAATTAAAAAAAGAAATGATTGTTTGGTTTCTATTGAAATTGTATAGTTTAAATATATAATAATGACATTCATAATATAACACATGATTATTAGATTAGGTCTTGCATATGTAAGTATAATATGTTGTCAAAGTTTCAATCTACGAATATGGAAACAATTAACATTCTTCCAGAACGGATGCGAAGCCACACAATTGATTCTATTTTATTCTCTCGTTCTCAAATATTTATCACATTTAGAAATTTATATGTTCTTAAATAGTTATTATACTTACAGATTTAATAAATAATAAATTTTTTTTTTCATATTTACTCTGTGCATAGATTAACTGTGATTGTTTGAATTTTCAATAATTTATTATAATTTAGATAAATTAAAAGTAGTATAGTCAATTTACTTAATAATTTATTATAATTTGGACAAATCTATATATAAAAAGTATTTGGGAACGAAGAAATATTATTTCCAAAGATTGTAGCCGTATACATTTTGTAAGAAAATTCATGCATAGTTGTTGGAAGGGGGAAGATTATATGAAGGCGGAAGGAAGTTTTCCCATTGATTACATTCAGAGTCTGGGGTGGAATATTTGGACCAGGTCTAGTTCTGGAGGCCCAGTACTAATTAAATTACCCAGAAATCAGAACCAATAACTTGACTTTTCTCTTTCTATTTTTTATTTTTTTTATTAATGAGGTGGAAATGGTAAAATGAACCCATAAGTGGACTTTGGTTGATATTCATGGCTAGAACTCATAAGTAGACTTTGTAATAAATGTATCACGGTATTACTTGCGTTTTATGCAATATAAGATTAAAAATCAGAATATTATGAATATACGTATTATTGAGGTTTCAATATGCAATACTTTTATTATAATTTTTTGCATCACACGTTAAATTACATAATAGAAATTTCAAGGTGAGGATAATCACAATATCAATGAAGATTAGAATTGAGCATTGGATTTGGTTTTTTCAGTTAAATTTATTTTTCCTGTTATTTTGATTAATTTTGTCCAATTTTTCAATGTGATCGGATTAGTTTGGTTCATAATTAGAATCTATCTAGTTTAATCGGTTTTAGTATAAGTAACTTAAACAAAATAAGAGGTTTTTGAGTTTATTTTCTAAGTTCGCATCTGGGTCTATCTATCAAGGGGTTTAACCTCTTAGTTCTTCACTATCTCATTTATATTCGGACAAGCATAGAGCTGTATATACCCATAAGCATTAAGCACACCAAACACAAATGAAGAAAACATCAACTCAGATTAAAGAAAGGAAAAATGATCACAAATATTTCAATTCAAACAGGTTTTCACCCTAGCTAAGGAACTAATCACTAGACATCTTAAGATTTCTCATTACAAGATTCAAAAGGAAAGCAAGCTCAAGAACTATCCTTGTCTACAATAAAAGAGAGGCAAACTCTAATTGTGACCGCTAACTATGAATAAAATTCTTTTGAGTAAACCCAAAAGGAAAGAAGGAAGATTCCAATCTCTTCCCCCTATAAGATTTCTTTTTCTTTACTTCCTTTTCTAAGTGTTTCCTAGCTTTCTTGTTATTTTAACTTTCATCATTTTCCTTCTATAGTGCAAGTGCTGATGGGGGGCAATTTTAAACATTCCTTGACCAAATCTCTTGCTTTTAATGCCAAAGAAGAGCAAGCACAGCGGTCTAAGGATTTTGCTTTGCTTTCTGGCTTCGAACTTCAAAGAAAGCACGGCCCGACATGTACAGACAATCTGAGGAGGGGATTTCTTAGATGTAACCTAGCTTTAAAAAATGCTCGGTTCGTGCTTCTTGTTGCAAGGCTTCTGACTTCTTCAGAGAGAGAGCACAGCCATAGAACATGCCATATTTTTGGCTAGGTGTTTCAAAATAGAGTGGTTGTTTACCTTGCTTGCAATTTTGTCTTTTGTTGGTTGGCTTGAAATGAATGCAATGCCTTATACTTTTTGGGTATTTCTCCAAGAAGAGATAAGACCTACACTATAAGACAAGCAAATGCAAAATATCTGCAATGCATGCAAAACTAAATTTGATTTATTTAAAGTGCTCAAAATTAGGCTAATCTAGATGATAAAAAGGTCGAAATTATATGCATCGAATAGAATCCATATAAACCATATATCAATATCCGCTAAATCCATAACTAGAATAATATTTTTAATCGACATTTTATACTTAAAAGCAAGTCAACATTTCAATTATTAGCATAACATAGGATAATTTCAATGCTTCAAGTCATAGAAAACCATTACTTACAAGAAAACCATCATTTCTTAATATTTCAATTAAAAAGATTACTTTAATGGCTGCATTTTCATACAAAATAAAAAGAAATTCTTACACCACGATGCTCTTTACAACTTTTAAATGTTTTAAAATTTCACAAAAGAATAGAATACTTTACATTGTTGAATTCCTTTATAAAAAAAGTTAATTGTCATTGAAATTGAAAACTATGCATTAAATTTATGAGATAAAAATATATCCTCATAATTGTTATAAATTAATTAAATTACGACTTTAAAATTAATGTTAGGACTAAACAGAAATGTCTAAAACAATTATGGGTCTTTTAAAACAAATCCAAAACTTTAAAGATCTTTCTATAATTTGCCATAAACAATGATACATCATCATCTTCTTCTTCTTCTTCGCAAAACTTCCAGTAGCGAAACTGGGTTTCACAGCAGCTTAATTTCTTCTTTTTCTTCTTTTTTACACACACACAAAAAAAAATCTTATCCTTATTGTCAGTTCTTTATTAATCCTAAATCAATCAAAAACAGCAAATCATTCAAGAATTCAAGAAACTAAATTCAACTAAATTCTAAAATTTTTTCTCAAACTAATGAAAAAGTCCATCAAAACTTGTGGTTTTAAGCTCATATATGCAGGCTCTGATACGGCATGTTGACTAAATCCAACATAAACTTCAAGAACCAAAAGATTCACACAAAAATAAACTTGACCTAGACTTAATATACTTCCACATTTAAATATAGAGTTTAGGTCATCTAATTACATCAAAACCATATTGGACTAACCTTATATTACATACCAGTTTATAATAAAACGTACTATAATAATTTGATAAAAAAATTTACCACAATGATATTGCCCACCACCAGATTTTTTTAACATACAGAGTTTGAAAATTAAATAATAAGACTTAGTAATTTAAATGACATTGCTTGAAAAAATTAAGAATAATTGATAATTGAAATTAAAGCTTGTGATTGAGTTGTAGTGTTGCTGGAATTGTTAGGATTGTTTTCTGTGTTCACATGCAGGTTCAACTGCTGTCCCTGCCTAATTATCGAGAAAAGGTCCCATCCATTGTCCTTTGTTTCTATGGGAGTATATTTTTCAAGGAAGGAAAATAACTATAGAAAATATTCAGATAAAAAAATTTTTCCTTTTTTTTTTTTTTTGTGAGAAAGAGGAGAAAAATATTAAAGAAAGTAAATTAATATTTCGCTGATTTTTCATCTAGCCTACATGTTTTGAACTTGTCTAATTTGGAGAGAAAATAATAAAGAGAAATGAGAATTTCACTCACTTTTATTATACCCAATGACCCCAATTAATTAACAAATTTTTAATTTCTTAAATATACTATTATTTAAATGAAGACTTAATTGTCAATTTTTTCAATAATAATATTTTTTTGTCAACGAAGAAAATAAATTTATTTTATTTTATTATTATATCCAAAAATAATGATGGAAAATAATGAAAAGAAAGTTAATAATTATATTTGATTTCATTAGCCATACCATTTTTTTTTTTCCATTGGAAGGCTTGATGGGCTGAAAGTCAGACTACACAATAGAAGAGTCTTTCCCTGGACTCACTAAATTGGTTAAAACAATTGGGATCGAAATGACTCAAACTTGAGACTTTCCATTCTTCATGTAACTGCGAAAACCAACTAGACTATACTTAATTTACATTAATCATACGATAACTTTCTTATCTCATTTTCTTTAATTTTAACATTTTAATGGGATGACTAATTTTATAATTCTAAATTAAATAGTTAATGAACATCATAAATTAATTTAATTTAATTAATAGGTCGAAAATATTTACGCATAAAAAAGTAATTTCTGCAGTTTAAGAAAATGTATAATGGATAAAACTGACAACTTAATTCTCCTGAAAAGTAAAACAGAAATAATTAAATAAAATAATATATAAAAAGTACAACTCGCAACTCATCTTTTCCTTGTGGATAATGAAAGTTAATCCAACAATTACAGCTCAGCATTTCTGCAAGTAATCATTCGAGCAAATGTGGATAAATACAACATTATTTATTTATTTATTTATTTTCATGCATGTTTGGACCCCTAGTTAGGTGTATTGATGGAATTGGTAGGTCCTTGACATCTTTCTGGCACACCTAATATATAAATGTCACTGCTAACGGGCCAGAATTTCACTTTAGAATTGAAGGGTAAAAACAAAAACTTTTAAAGAGAGCCAAAATGGAGAAAAAAAATTTTATTTTACTGTTTTAGAAAGCAAAATTTTTAAATGAATATAGATACAGATAGCTTAAATTTCGCAGGAAATTACCCCACTTCTATCCTTGGCTCTAATTGTAATACCCTGAATTTTTATTTTCAAACATTATCCAATTAAATTTAATGAACCGACAGCTTGGAAATTAATATTAATATTTTAGTGCGAATACTGTGAGAAACCGAACCGAAAATCGATTGAAAAAGCCGAAAACCAGTTGAAAACCAAAGATTTGGGCCGAATCGAATCGAATCGAACCGGTTCGACCCAAAACATCTAGAAACTTCCTCCTCTCTATATTCAACGCTTATCTCCCTCACTCATTGAGTCCTGCGCCTCCAGTTCACCGACAACCTCCCCAGCCACTGCTCCTCCCTTCTTCTTCTTCTTCTTTTTCTTCTTCTTCTTCTTCTTCCTTTTTTTCTTTCCTTCTTTTCCCTTCACTGCGTCTGTGTTCTTGACGAGGCAAAACAGCAGCAGCGTCGCGCGACACCCCCAGCTGATCGGACCTCCTCGCGCGCCACCGCTGCTCCCCGCGACAGCTCGACCTCGGCAAGCTTGCCGTTCCGCCCCTCCCTCCGCTCGAACCAAGCGGAGACAGCAGTCTAGAGAGGACTGCATCGCGCCTCAACAGATCTGTCGCGCCACCGCCCTGCCGCCGCTCCAGTGTGCCTCCGACCACCAGGAACGAGCCTGTCCAGCTTCTTCGCGCCGTCTCCGCCTCTCTCCGGCACTGTCAGTCGGATCCGGCCACTGGCAGCTACTGCTCTTCGATCTGGCATGTGTAAAAATCTCCGATCTAGCGAAAATTCGACAAATTTATATTTTGAGGTAAAAATTAATTTTAATGATTTTCGTTACTTGAATTAAATTTAATTATTGTAGTTAATTAATTTAGTTCATTAATTTAGTTAACTTAATTTTAGTCATTTTGCGTAGTTAATTAATTTTATGTGGTGAAAATTAATTTAAGTAGTATTGAATTATTGATTAATGAAATATAGAAAGTAAATACAGTATGAACTAACTTTTGAGGAGTTAAATTAAAAGCAATTCGTGTTGATTTATTAATTTATTAACAATATTTAGTTAAAATTTAATACGGTATTAACCTAAATTAATTGAAAAGTCAGATAAGTCAGATGTATGGAATTAAAGAAAATTTATAAATGTATGTTGGTACGGAAAATGTGGAGGATGGGATTTGTTGATTGAGTTGATTGCCCGATGGATGGGCTGTGTGGTTTGGAATTAATTGATATAATGTTGATATTTTACCAGGTGGATAATCCAATTTTTTGGGCGGATGCTGCCGAAAAGTCGTTAGAAAATAAATTGTATTTTAGAAATTAAATTACTTATAGCGATTAAATTATTCATAGAAATTAAAAATATAGAATAAGATTATGAGAGCGATAAATAATCAAATAAATAAATAAACAAGAGGAACGAATTTATATGTAGTTCAGGGAATTAAATACCGACTAAAGTTATTAATGTTATGAATATTATATGATCAATCGCATTATCATTATTAATATTATTATCATTAATCATATTGATGTTTTGATTAGTATTATCATAAAATATTAATTACCAAATAATTAGACGTTCTACTCAATGAATAAATTAGAAGAACTAAATCAAATAAAGATGCACTATAGATATACAGTTTAGTTTGATAAGTTAGTGAACCGACGAGTAACGAAAACAAATAAATGAATGTAAACTGCTTTTCCCAAATTAGAATTCTTATGTAGAATTTTCTTATTATATAGAAACGTATAAAGTCTCGGACTGTGAAGACAAAGGCTGGGAGCGCACAATAGGAAAGGCAGTCCTTTTAAGGACAACAAAAACAGTGAGTAGTGTTAGATAACTAGTATCATCCGCCTGCATTCATGCATTCACGGCTAAATGTTATCATGCATTATTTTATTGAATTGCCATATTATGATGCACCATTTGTTGATATTAAAAATTGTTTGATTACTTGTGCTGTGAATACACTATGCCTTGTTTGTGTGGAATTGGGATGACGTGGACCACCATGGGTTTGTGAGGACGGTCTGTGATATGGATCCTGAATATGATATGATATGAAATTTGACCGTCGGCCGGGAAAATGGGAGATCGGCTCCCCCGTGTGCACCTGATGATATGGATTGTATGGAAAACCACAGGATGGCTTCTTGTTGTTGCGCACCTGATAATCTAGATTTGATTGTAGCCCGCAGGGTGGCCTCCTGTTGTGAGCACTTGATGATCTAGATTGGATGGAGACCACCGGGTTGCCTCCTGTGGGTATGGAAAAGAAAAGAGAGAATGGAAAAACAATGAGAGGACTGGTCAGTGAGGATTAGACCAGTTGGCCGTATGGGGGATCGGCTCCCCGGTGCACATGTATGAGAGGGCGAGCCATGTGTGAGGACGGCTCGTTGGGGTTTCAGGTGGTGCCACTGACTAATTTCCACGTGATGTGATTATATGAAGGTGATGATACTTGTGATTGCTGTTGTACTGCCATTTGTGTGACAAACTGCATGATCATATAATTAAACGGTAACTAGATAAAAATATTTAGCATCTGTGTGATTGTGTGGGGTGAGAGGGTTATCTAACCCTACTCATTGAGTTTGGCGCTCACCCCTGCCTACTATTTTTTTTTCAGGTAATAGAAAGAAAGAAAAGCCTTGTAGAGTTGAGACACTTATTGTAGAAGACTGTTAAGGATAGAAATAACGATGTAAATATAAAGGTAGAGTTCCGCAATTGTATTCCAGTTGGGTTGTAAATAAATAATAAAGTCCATATTAAATATATGAATTGTATTTTGAATGCATATGTATAATAAGTTAATGGGCCTGAATCCATAATTATGAATAGACTGTGAGATTTAAATAAGTTAGGCTTACTACGGGCTTCGGGGGCCTTAAGCCCACCCAGGTCCTAGTGCCGGTCCGACCCACGGAAATGGGTCGTGACACTAATCAATACTCTAAATTGACTTGTATAGTTAATACTCATTTGAAACAAATGAATTATAGTTGTAGAATTCATTTGTAAATGAATTTGTCATGTTTGGTATGTTACAATTTAAAATAAGAAATTCAATTGAATTCTACAAAATTATGTTTGGAATAAATTCTTAAATGAAAATTCATTTGTCTTTATTTCTTATAACATCCTTAACATAATAATTTAACAAAAATAAATAACAAATATCAATTATATTTATTATGTATAATATAATAACATGTCATTTTTTTATTAAAATATAAATAATAAATTTCATATAAATCAGTACATTAATATTCACTCTAATTAATTAATTATATAAACAGTAACATTCATCACAATAATTATTTTTAATTGATGTAAAAATTTTTATTGATTTAAATAATTAATTTGGAAAACTAAAAAAAATATTAAGAATGTTATTATTGTTTTTAATTGCATTTGAAAACAACTGTTGATACTCAATTTTTATAGTTTCAGAGTAATAATAACTAACATTATTACTAGACTTCAAAAACAAAAAAACATCATTACTAGTTTGAAATTTTCAAAAAAAAAAAAAAAGAAACAAATAAAAATATAAACTAACGTCATTATTGGATTAACTATATTAACCTATTTTAGTATTACTTTTCATGAAACGGTAAGAGCTAAACGTTACATAGATTAACTTTTCATAAAACACTATATTAACCTCTAAAAGTTATATTACCGAACACTATAAAAAATAGAATTTAACTATTTGACAGATCAAAAGGCTAAAAACTACTTAAAAAGTTATTATTGAAATCAGCCTTAATATCATTTTCTTGTTTTATTTTTTGTTTTGTTTTCTCATACGTAGTTGGATAAGCGAAAATGAACTACATTTGTTCAACTTTATTAGTAAAATTAAGGATTCAAAACCTATAGCCTTCACTTTTAAGAAGGTTTTACATATATCCTATCCCAAGAATTCAAAATCTAAAATTGGCACTATTGAAAATGTCTTTTCTCAATATCACTCCTAGGTTCTATCACTCTCAGACCTAAACATAAATTAAGACAACAAAAATCAAAGTACACGTGTGTGTGTGTGTATATATGCACTAATAATTAGTCTAAAGACTCTAAAACCTAATTAGGAACTTTCATATCCTCTCAAAAAGCTAGATTGCTAGGTCCTTTTTTTTCCCTGAAAGAGATCAAACACTACAAATCAAGAACCCTACAATTTTCAGTACCCTAATTCAACCTTAATATGCTTATATATATAGCAACCCAAGAAAAAAAAAAAGGAAAATATTGAATAAGGACATAAAATAATTAATAAAAAGTAAAAATTTGTGATGCTAATATATATATATCTATTATTAGTAATATAAATGAAGAAGAAGAGAAACAAGGCATAAGCAAAGAGAACCACTAAGAAAGACAAAGCCAAGTGCAGTACCAGCAAAACTCACAATCTCAAATCCCTCACATAACAAACTATATCTCTTGTGTTTATTATTATAACCAGACTCATAATTCCATCCATTTTGAAGGCTCTCCAAACTGCAACATTTCTCCAATCTATCCTTCACTCTCACTTGTGCTATTCTCTCCCTTAGAGTTCCCATGTTTGAGTCCACAATATTTGCTGATGTTCCTGTCCAAATTAAAAAAAAAAAAAAATCAAGAGAAAAAATAATAATTATATATGGGGTGGTCTTAATTAATTTATTAAGCTCATAATCAACTTATAAATATGTATTTATATAAATACCATCATCACTAAAGCTTTGCGATCTCACTTGAAGGTATTTGAGTTCTTTGAGCCTGCAAAAACAAGGAAGTTTGAAGCTGCAAGAAAATGGTAGAGAGGAAGCCATTTATGTAGTTTTTGAGTTTATGGCCTTTTGCTATATATATAGAAGATGAGGGTATAAGCAACAATTGGTTGCAGGAGTTTCCTTGTATTTATTTATTATATTTTACCAATGTTACTTTTGTCATTAATTAATAATGTATATTAAATTAATTAATCATTGGTGTTATATTTATTAATTTGAAAAGATTTGCCTCTATCTCCCCAATTCACATGTCATTGCCATTTGCCTTATTTTCCATTGGTACCCTTACTAAATTAATTAACTGACTTCAAGATGTTAAAATTGTGATGAATGCTAGGAGCTTGTCTCAGCAGTCATGTAATCATGTGCATGCCTTTAGGTGCCGGCCAGCTTTAATGCAATAATCTCATACTTAAAAAAAAAAAAAAGAAAAAAAAAAGGAAAAGAATTATGCATTATTTAGTTTCTTGACAAGTACATCTATGATCTATGTACTTAATTATCAGCTGTCAACCAGATTATTTTTAGAATTTAAACCATCTATAAGTCTCCCATATTATAATGTATATTATTTTATTAATTGCATTTACTAATTAAGCATAATTAAGTGTGTATATATATATATATATATCATGGTTCGAATAAAGACTTTCCTTCTGATATGGGAAACCTTACCTTAATGGAATAAATGGCTAAGTGAAGAGTAATAGAGTGATTGGTCAAGCATACATATATGTACTGAGCTTGGAAAATATTAAGGGTGGACATGCCATCGGTTCAATTTAAATCTAACCGGATTACTCTAAATTGAGGTTTACTGAATTTTCTTTGAATGACACTGTGTCCAAATTGATTTAATTTGGTTTCATCTGTTTTTTTTCTTGATTTTCTTTGTTTTTTTAAAAACCAATTTGAACCAAACCAATATGGTTAAGTTCATTCAGTTTTCAATTAACCAAACCATTTTCCCAACCCTAGAAAATATCAAAAGAAAAGCTTGCTACAATAAAAAATAATAGTTTGGTAACTTCTATATATATATATATATTAAAAAAAAAAGTTTAGTACCTAAATACATTTATTAATCTGAACGTAATTCGCTTTTTTCCTTTTTATTTTTCAATATAATAATATGTCAGAAATGTAATTTACAAAATAGTATTTCCTAATCAAAATAAAACATATCATTTTCTTTTGCAAAGAACCAATGAATGATCAAAAGCTTTATGCTGCACTAATATTTCATAGGAAGAAACAAATTAAGATAACCATTATCATGATTAAACTAAAATTATATATTAATTAGAATGATTATAATTAAAGAAGATTTGGATCTAACTCAATGGAAGTATCATAATGAACCAAAATAAAATGGTTAGGTGAGATAATTTGGAAGATCTGATTATGGTGTATGTATTATTTAATAATAATAAAATAAAAAGAAAAATAAAATTAAAATGGGTAAGTGCAAGAGATCTGACATAGACAGTTTTTGTAGAACAAGTGGCATACAAACATGAATTGTTACAATATATATTCTTAAAATTCTATAATCCTACCACGTAGTACTTTGACAAGAAAACCCCTGTCCTATGGGACAAAGGTTTGCCTTTCACATATTACAATAAAAAAAGAAAAGAAATAAAAACTTTTAGAATACATAAAGTTGAATGGATTCTCTGTTAACTTGATGCCATCAGTTGACATGTGTACACAACACTATTTTTTTACTATAATATATTTATTTGTATGTGTGATTTTGCTTCACTTTAATCACACAGGTATGGGTTAAACTAATACTGTACAGCTGCACTGCATGTACTAGAAAAGAAATATTATAAATAAATTGAAAATTTGAAAGTTCCTATGATGTTGAATTTCAAAGAAGAGCACATTACAAGAGAATCAAAATTGTTTCTTTATATAAAGAAATAATTTTTTATGTGATGAGTTCGCATTTAAAATTGAGTGGAAATGAAATCGGATTGGCGTGAATTTTGTAATTGGTTTGTCACTCTTGAATAATTCGGATAGAAAGGTCATTAATGGCTGAAAATTAAGATTTTTGACAAAAAATTTTACATTCAATTCCATTAAAATGGAAGAAAGGAATATCATTTTTTTTTATATTGATTTTTAAACTACTAATAAACTAAAAGTCTGCTTAGAGGCTTAAGTGATAAAATACAGACGATTTTTCAAGGGCAGAAGTTCATTCTGTCCAAAAAAAAAAAAAAAGAAAAAGATAAGTGCAACTAAAAGACCATGTCACAACATGTAGATTTATCATTTATGCTTTACTACAAAGATGGCAGAAAGGGAGGAAAGCGATAGGAGTACACATGTAAGTTGTTGGTTGATAATGAAAAAAGTAAATTTTGATAATACTTTAATAATAATAACATATATATGTATTTTTTTCTTTTCGACTAGTATAATAATAGCCAAATGAACAAGTGTACCTCTCTAAAGTACTTTATAAGTTAAAGTGGTGATGTTGGTAGGCAGTGAATTAAAGGAATGCAATGATTTATAGAACCTTTATTCTGCTTACCTAAGCTCACTTCTGTTTTTAAAATGTGTGTAACTCACTTCAGGTCACTTCAAAAGAGAAAAAAAAAAAATTAACTAATGACATTGCAATGGATCAGACATTAAGTTACCCAGTTAAGAGGGAAGAAAAAAAGCATGCAGAACCCTAAATTTTGTAATTATTAATAATAAAAATACTAATACAAAAAATTATTTCAAGGTGAATTTGACATATTCTGATAGTAAAACAAATTAAAAACAACTAAACAATAGGTTTGATCTCTTTCTTTTTTTTCTATTTTTTTTTTTGTTCAACAAGTAAAAATGCTTACAAGAACTAGTCTGCGCATTATTATCGTTGATAAGAACAATTTTTCACAAAGTCAATAATGTATTTTTGCAATATTGTTTTTACGGACCTAAAGCTGATTTTGGAATAGATTTCAATAATTAGTTTCTTTTACTTTTTTTTTTTTTTTTTTTTTCAAAATCAGCTTTGTGTTCATAAATCATAAACATCATATTGCAAATGCTACATCTATTGAGCCAGTATAATTACTGTTAATTTTAGCTCAACATCCACGATTAGCAATAGCAAAAGGAACTTAAAAAAAGTCATTTTCAACATGAATACTAAACATTAATTTTATTAATTAATTTTAGATTTGCTTACCACCATTCTTCATCCCAAGCTGTCTTCTAATAACTTCTGACAACTAAGAAACATAGGCAAGGATATAACATCCACTTATCCACTATTCAGAATATATCATGCTCATAAATCAGAAACGAGAAACATAGACACACTGCTTCAGATGTGACAGACTAACGCTCATAAATGTAACAAATCATATCCGAGGAGGCGATTAGTGGATCTAAATTATCGAGCCAGCAAATTATTCTTCCATATGCACACAGCACATACATGCACGTCGTACACCAAGTACACAAAATAGGACTATTTAAGAACGAGAAAAGAGATGAATGTCTACTAGAGACTAGAATCCTTAAATCTAATTACAAGCCTAGCAATAGATTTCAGATACACGTTTTATGGACATCATCTTTCTTAACTACAAGATTATAGTAATTACATGCCGGAAGTTGAAAAGCTAATCCTACAACTTAGGTGCCATGAGTATGGCACTACATAACTCCTGATTGATAACAAAAGCCTTCACATATGAACATCATGCTAACAGCCTATGACCTGTTAGCACTCACATGTCCATGCCATCAAATATTTCCTCATCTTCCTCATAACTTGAATTGTCAATAAGAAACCCCTCGGCCACTAAGTTACTGTCATAAACAACAATCAATGTAGTTTCAAGGACAATTCAAAAAGGGAAAAAAAAAAAAAAAAAAAAAAAGATCATATTAACCCACCTTACACAACAGAAACGGAAGCTGACGACACGCTTTAGTTTTCTATTGTAGAAAAAGAAACTAAAAGACCAGCTGTAAGAAACAACCATGAACAAGTTAATAACTCATTTTCCTTTCTTCCTTTCCTTTTTCATTACTTAGGAAGCCATCGAAGGGTTGATGTGGGCAGTTCATTGTAGAAATAGCCAATAACTAGCAACTTATGTCAGGTCATAAAGCTGATATGAATGAATACTCACATTGCTCCTTTCTCTAGAAATGGATCTGCATCAGAATCAGGGTCATAGCTGTAGATTTCGCATTCTCCTAGTTTTACAACCTGCATTGCAATATGTCATAACATGACCTCTTGATACAAGTTGCCTTTGTGTCTTTAAAAGTATGCTCACCTCATCTAGAGCCTTGAACAATGTTTCCAACAATGAGCTATCCTCATTTTCATTGATCCATTCCTACAAATAGAGAAAGAGAAAAAAAAAAAGTGAAGATAGCAAATAGTGATGAGAAGGCCATTCATTTGGGCTTCATATCTCAATTGAAAAAGAGGGGAGAGAGAGAAAAAGAGAAAACCAGGTTATTTCTCCTATACATTTCTCTCACAAAGGAAATATAGAAACAAATGCAACAATTCTCTCAAAATCAGGCAACAACCTATCTAAACACCAGCTATCATTTCAACCTGGTCAAACTAGGTTTTCCGTGCCAGTCACCAATTCACACAAGAATCAGCAAGAATATTATTCTTCGACAAGCTCAAGATAAAGGCAAAATATTTCAAACATAGCAACAACTAACGATGAGAAATTAGACAGATACAAATATACAACAAAGACAAAATGGTGGTTACAGTAGAGTGTTAAACCTGATTGCAATCATGCAAAAAATGCAAACAAGCCAATTTCTTTATCTAGCCAACAATAAATGCAATCGACCAAAGAAAAATCATAATAGAAATAATAATAACTATATCATGCTAATCTCCTTTTGAGAGAGAGATTTTGATTGCATTTCTTTGCAGACATGAATGAGAAAAGAATTAACTGGTACCTTCGATGCTTCAAACATATAAGTATCAAAAATCTGCTTGAAAGTGTCCCAAGTTTCCTCTGTGAAGAACTGGTGAGCTTTCATGGCACTGAAAATCACAAAGATGCATTCGCAATATCATAATATAAAGAGAGCATAATGAGAACAATATATCAAAGCGAGTACAAATCTGAAATGAATAGAAAGCATACCAACCAAATTTTAAGAGAAGTTATATGAATGAAAAGGCCAACCACAATAATGGCCAACAATGAATTTGGGAAATGGAGAGAATTGAACTCTCAGCTCCTCCTAGAGCAACAGTTCTGTGAACCGTCTGTCAAACCTTTTGACAACACTCCCATTATAGTTAACAGAAGATTATATAGCGGGATGCCATGTCGCCCAAGAAGCTGACAATGGCATTACCCATAATCTTCTTTTCACAATCAATGATATAAAATGTGAGATATAACATAAAGTATGGTGTTACCTGAAGTCATAATCCAGATACATGTTAAAAGAAGATTATAAAGCGGGATGCCATGTTGCCCAAGAAGCTGATAATGGCATTACCCATAATCTTCTTTTCACAATCAATGGTATAAAATGTGAGATACAACATAAAGTATGGTGTTACCTGAAGTCATAATCCGGATACATGTGATAGAGTGTAAGAACAAGATAAATCAATGTCTTTCGGCTGGAATAAGCATAAAGGAAAACCAGTTACAGAAATATCATATAAACATCTAGCATTTCCTGAATCCATCTAAGCAACAGTCACAACCTGGATCTGCTCAATAAGTATTCAGCAGGAGAGGATGAATCGGTGTCTGAAGATCTCCCAAGATAATCAAGGATCTGGAAAAAAAAATGATTACCAGAGCCAATTATTGCCAGTCCAAACCCAAAAAGAAAAAATGTTAAGAATCTAGAAACAATGGACTGAAACTCTGTTGTACACCAATAGGAAAGATGGTAAGCCAAATTAACAAAGCAATAATAGTTTTGCTGTTTGCTGTCTGCAAAATAGGATATAATACAAGAAAAGAAATGAATCCCTAGTACGATCACTGAAGACGATTAAATATTATTTTCAATAAATTATTTAACTTGCTTATACAACCCCAACCCCAAAAAAAAAAATATATAATATATAAGACAAAAATGCATGCATCGCCTGTGCACTCATCATAGGAACATATATAGATACTAACCTAATTATTAATTAACCTGACACCTTTGAAGGCAAGTTTGATTCACCTTGATAATAGATTGGCAATGGAAATGGATATCATCTAGCCATCCTATTCTAATTTTCAGAAAAGTTAACATAATTTTGATAACAATCTTAAAAATTATAATTGAAAGTGATATTATTTCTCATAAAAATTCATGTTATTCAAATACAAAAAACATATGATAAACAAGTGAATTACCTCGTGCTCCAAACTGAGAGAAAGCTTCTTGTCTGTTCCAGTGTGTTTGCCTTCACAAAATATAAAAGGAAACAAAAAAAAGAAATCACATTCCCCTTCTTTAAAAACTTCCAAATGCCTCTTAATTTAAGTTATAAATTCGAACTTACAAGAGTAAGCTTCAAGACATCCCTTGATTGTCCGTTCTCCAAGATTTAAATTGCTCAAGAACTCATTTATTCTTAAAAAAAAAATACATAAAAAGCATAATATCAAAATAAAATACATAAAAAGGCACAAAATCAAACTCAAATTCAAATAAAAGGCACCATCTTACTGGTTAAAAAATCAGCTAATTATTTAAAAATTCAAAAAGGAAGCAAAGTAAAAATTAAAAGAATTACCTTTCAAGAGGAGTGTATTCTAAGAACTTCATAATGTATTCTCAAACAGACTTCACGCGTCTCTAAAATTCCTGAAAGAAGACAAATAATAAGAAGCACATTTCATCTAAACATTTCCATTTAATGCTAATTGCACAACTAATATGAGGAATAATCGATATATCGACATTTCTACAAATTAACAACACAAGAAACAAAACTAAAAAAGAAGAAGAAATTAATCGAAAAGTGTACCTTTCAAACAATTTGAATTGGAGAAATGAGAGACGAAAAAGAATTGGCCCCAATTTGATCGAATTTCAAGGACTTGGTGGATGGGATCGAGATGAACCCTAAATTCGAATATTCTAGTTGGCGTGTAAATGTAAATTGATTTTGAAATGTCGTTGGCCTTTTCAATTTTCTTGAATGCTGTGGCTGTATAATTTGTTGGGCTGAGTCTGACTTACAGGTCCAAACAATTGAATTGATTTGCGTTCGGTTGGATTTCATGAAATGGATCCGTAGGCCTAATGTCGCCTTTGAAACCAGAATTACGGTTTTCTCCCTATATTTTGTCAAAATTAACTAGTTTGTCATCTTATTTTTAAAATTACCCGACTTTTTCTCTGGTTTTTATTCCCGTTAAACTACTGCCCTTCCATCCAAAATTTATACTTTTCCTATAAAAAGATGAAATTACCATCATCTTGTACATCTCAACTTTCTCCTTCTTCCATCTCAACTCTCTAACCGGAAAAAAAAAAAAAGGCAAACTTTAAAATTGCTTTATTCCTGCCGAAGAACGTATTTTTCCTTTCTGCAGGTATTTAAAGCTACTGTTTTTGCTTGCTTTGGCTGATCCAGTTGATTTAGGGATGTTTCTATTTCTTCGACTTTTGCTTTTGAACATATAATTTCGTTTTATTTTTATTTATTTCTGAGTTCAGTTTCATTGCAGTATATAGAAGAAATGAAATTAACATATCTGTAATCAAGATGAAGACAAATTTATGTCATCAATAACCAACTAATTGATAGAAACTGATACATCTGATAGAACACCATATTTAATATGTGGAGAAGATCGACCCTTGCTTCTTCCTCTTCTATAATACTACCAGAGCAACAATCGCCACTGTTGCTGCTACTGCTCGAGGAGTCGTGAAATTGGTGCTGGCATCACCACTACTGAGAACACTGCTATCGATGAGACTGTGAAAAGGGGAATCACAATCAAAATCGTGATAGATTGAACCATTTTCCTTCTTCTCTTCACGTCTTCTACCTTTTCACGTCATCTCGTATATCGTTTCAATAACTAAATCCCTACAAAAAGAACATAATAATGCCATCTAAAAATTTAATTCTTAGCACTAAATACACAATGCAATACGTTTCACCTCTTCTCCTTATACACTAAACAAACCAAATTCAATGCATCAATGATATTGAAAATCAACCTCTCATATAATTTATGCTAAAACACTATACATTTATGAATAGTTGATTGTAAAACTCCAAATCAAAGTCAAGCTTTATCCTAGTCTTTTGCACAATATCCAACTTTTAGTAGTCAACCACCAGCAAAAATGAGATTATTTAGCGTAAAAAATATTTATAACTAAGCAATTTATTCGAAAGTTTTCAAAAATATTCATACTGCTTTCATCCTTAAATGAATGGTATGTATTTGTATTGTTTAGGATTTAATGTATTCCATCAACAAATAAGATTATTGGCATTTTGATGAATTATGTGATTTTTTTAGAGTTGTGGAAGGTGCACTACCCTATCTATTATTGTTGTTGATTGTGATTTCCTATGTTGGAGCATACCAGATTACAGGACGAATGATGTGATGTAAAAATTATGAATGACAACGGTAGGATTCGGGTCGGAGAGTACAATACCCATGTCCAAACCCCGTCTCGTTCTCAATCCCTATATCCTACCGATAAGAAATATTATACTTCCTTCATATACCCCGCCACCGATTGATATAAACAAATGGGAATAACCGAACCACGTCTACAAAATGCAAGTACCATGCAGCTGCTTCAAAGCCAACATGATGCTTCTTACCCATTCTGAAATTCAATGGATTTAGATACATCCACGGATCCATTATCTATGGTTTATGGACATCCATTATCTATGGATATCCATTTAGTCATATATTGTTTAAAAATTAGATGATATTAAATTAAAAAATAAAATTAATCCAAATGATTTATGCGGTACATAAAAAAATATGAAAATAAATTAATACATAAATAAATATTCAAATAATGATACATTAAAATTTTAACTACAAAATTCTTTTTCTTATCTTCACTCAAGTGTAACGGTGGTAGACTCTTCAAGTGTAATTATAACAAAAATCAATTAATATAATAACTAAAAACCTCGTATAAAAAATAATTAAACATAAAAATATTATTTTAGAATACTCCAAATTACCATTATCATTATTATTTTCTTCATTATTTATGAAATTGAAATTTAAATCAAATTGAATTTTAAAATTCAAATCTAAAATTTTAAACATTTGACGAATTCAAATAAATATATGAAAACCAGGGTGAAATCATTTTTGACTGCACTACATTATAAAAGAAATTTTGTAATTTACATGGATAGTTTACTACAAATATTCTAATTTATTAAAAATTCCATGATATAATTTAAAAAATAATAAATTTTTAAACCTCTCTAAATTTAAATTTCGCATATAGGTTCGAGTTCGAGTTTGAATGTATAATAACAATATCCATACTCTATCTACACTCGAAATAAAATTTTTCAAGTTTTACCCAAACCCTACTCATATTTAGTCAAAATCTAAAAATTCGGATTTGACTGGATTTAAGTCATGTGCATATCTTCAAGTTGGGTTGATTTTATCGTTCCTAGTGAAAATATGGTAAATAAATAAAATGTAGAGACTAATTTCAATAATATTTATAACATTCACTTGGAGTAGGTCATCGTTTCAACATTTGAAAATATCTCAAAGAGACTAACCTTCACGTTTTAGGTAGAGGATACTCTTAGTGCACACCATTAAAAAGATGGCTAGTTACCTATTTTACAGTGTAGAATTTCCAATTTTTTCAACTTTTAATCATATATCTTTTTTTTTATTATTTAAATATATTTTTAAGTATTTAATTAAAAGTTATTTTTTAGAGTGTTCGGTAATATAGCGTTTAAACTAGCTTTTAGTAGTTAATGTAGCGTTTTATAAAAAGTTAATTCTTGTAACGTTTAGCTTTTAGTGTTTTATGAAAAAATTACTCAAACAATTAATGGCTAAATGTTATTAAAACAGTTAACTGCTACAAAAATAATTAATTTTACCGAATAGATCTTTAAAAAGCATAAAGGAATTTGAGATTTTATCATTTGTTTTGATGGTGTATTTTTTTGAAAGAAAGAAAATAATTATGGAAAACATTTAGGAAAGGTATTTTTCCTTGTTTGGGAAATAGGAGAAAAATATTGGAGGAATTAATATTTTATTTATTTTTTACCCAGGTCCATATATTTTGAATCTCTCCAATTTGGAGAGAAAATAACGAAGAAAACTGAAAATTTCACTTATTTTTATTAAATTATCCAAATAACCCAAATTAATTAATATATTCATTTCATAATTTTGAGAAAATAGTTTGCTTCAAAATATAAAATACTTGTTACATTTGTGGTTTTAAGGAGTAATAAATGTCTTTCTTCCATATTTACCCTTTGTATATGATCAATAATTATTCTTTCAATTTGATGGTTTCTCAGAAAATTAATATTAAATTAAAGGTAATGTAGTCAATTTACTCAATAATTTATTATAACATAGACAAATTTAACAGTTTTCTCAGGGACGTGAAATTCCAAATGTGACAAGTATCATGAAATAAATGTAGTAATAAACTTTAACATTTTCCTAAATATGAAACAACTCGAATTTTTATTTTCAAAGATTTTCCAATTAAATTTAATAAACCGACAGCTTGGAAATTTATTTTAATATTTTAATGCGAACACTGTGAGAAACCGAACCGAAAACCGATTGAAAAAGTCGAAAACCAATAGAAAATCAAAGATTTGGGTCGAATCGGACCGGTTCGACTCAAACCATCTAGAAAATTCCCTTTCTTTTTTTTTTTCCAGCGCTGCACCTCTCTACTCCTCACCATCACAGCAGCGCCTCCTCCTTCCTCTTCTTCTTCTTCTTCTTCTTCTTCTTCTTCTTCTTTCTTTCTTTCTTTCTTTCCCTTTTCTTCTTCCTCTCTTCTTCTTTCTTGCTGTGACTGCGCCTGCGTCGACCTCAGCCAGCAACAGCAGAGGTGCGATCCACAGCCAGTCGCACCGCCTCCATCGCGCACAGCACCGCCTCGCCGCTCCTCCGCGCGCCACAGCCAGCGGCTCCACCTGCAGCAGCGCTTCATCCTCAGCCAGATCGCAGCGCCACAGCTCCTCGAGTTCATCGCGCCACCATCCTTGCTGTCCAGTAGATCGCGCCACTTGCTCGCAGTCCCGATGCGCGTAGCTCCGATCTAGCACGCGTAAGCCTTTCCGATCTAGCAAAATTCAACAAAAATTATACTTGGGGTATAGAGCAATTCTTGCTAATTCTCAGAATTTATTTTAGTAATTTGGGTATAATTTAACTTAGTAATTTTAGTTAATTAAATTAATTTTAGTAATCTTGATTAGTTAATTTAATTTAGCAAATTTGATTAGTTGAATTAATTTAATTTAGTGTTGATGAGTCGATTAATAAAAATATATTTGATTAATTAAAATTAAATTCTGGTAATAAATAAAATTGTTGGGAAATTATGATTTATGGAATTAAAGAAAAATTAATATAGTTGATGTGGATAAATGTGGAGGACGGGAAAAAATTAAATTGATGGAGGATGGAAAATTTAATTGATTGATTGACCGATGGATGGGCCGGATTTGGAGTTATTAGATAAAATTATTGATATTTTAAACAGGTGGAAAGTCCAATTTTTAGGGGAGATGTTGTCGAAATTTCGGTAGAAAATAAAATGAATTGCGGTAGCAAATAAAATTTATTATAGAAATTTAATTAATTATAGAGAGTAAATTATTGATAGAAATTAAATAGGTTAAGAATAGTAGTGTGATGAATAAATATTTTATCTGATATTATTCTTTTTCCGATGTCATTTTTACTTTGCTTAGATCGCTCGGGTCCATCTAGTGCTCCTCCCGGATAGAATCAAAGCTAGAGCTTCGTTCTCCACCACAGTGAGTAATAATAAATAATGCATATCAACACTGCATTTGCATAACATTACATTTTTATATATTTACATATTGTATTTTCTCATATATATTATGTTATGATCACTATAATTATACTTATGCATAATTGTGCATTTGGATGAAATTGGTGTATTATGATAAATGAATTGTTTGATTATTTGTGCTGTGTATATACTGTGCTCTGTTTGTGTGGAGTTGGGATGAAGTGGGTCACCATGGGTTTGTGAAGACGGTCGATAAATATGGATCCTGATGAACTGATGAAAATGGACCGTCGGCCGGGTAAATGGGAGATCGGCGCCCCCGTGTGCACCTGATGAATTGATGAAATGATGTTGATGATATGGAAAAGAAAAGAGAGAATGTAAAATAAAATATTGAGAGGACTGGTCAAGTGAGGATTAGACCGGTCGGCCAGATATGGGGGATTGGCTCCCCGGGTGCACATGTTTGAGAGGATGGGCTGTTTGAGAGGACGGCTCGTCGGGGGTTTAGGTGACGTCACTGACTAATTTCCACGTGATGTGATTATTTAAAGGTGATATTGTTTGTGGGTGCTGATGTAATGTCATATGATTGACTGTTGTGTGTTCATTCAGTATACTAGGGTGCATTTTGCTTGACTGTATGTGGTGTGTATTATTTATTATTATTCACTGAGTTGCAAAACTCACCCCCCCCAAACAAACCTCCCAGGTACTAGGAGGCAGCTGATTCGACTGAAGCTCTGCAATCTTCTCCACAGAGTTACAAATGTAAACTTTATATTCATGGTATTTAATTTGAAATGTATAAATTATTCTATTATCAGATTATTTTTGGACTCCGCAGTTATAGGGTTGTGTATTTAAATTGGGTCTTATTGTTAGCACTACGCTATAAATTAATTATTGTGTAATTAACTGTAGGTAAACTAGTAAGCCCTTATTGTGATTATGAGTTATTGTGAATAGGCCCTGGTTAAATTTTATGTATTATTTGATATTGGGCCAGATGTTTGAAAATTTTATAAAACTTATATCTCAAGTCATATGGGCTTACTGTTTTGTTGAAATTAGGAGAATCATGTAGACAGATTGAATAATTTAGGCTTACTACGGGCTTCAGGGGCCTTAAGTTTACCTAGGCCCTAGTGTTGGTCCGGCCCACGGAAACGGGTCGTGACAAAATACCTTATAATTTAAGTAAGAAAACAATTGTCAATCTCCAACAATAACATTTATTTTCATGTAAGATTGTTTTCCTTTCTAAACAAAGGAAAACAAAACTAATCAAGTTGTGGTTTGATCGGTTATCTCACTTATGTGGATTTTTATCAATTTAGTGAGTTAAGGGAAAAATTACTCATGTTGTGTAACCTGCAATCTGTTTTTAGTATTCTATTAAAATTTAAATATACCTATTATCATCTATTAGTCCTTATTTGAAATAAATTAATTTCATAAAATTTTATACAATTTATTTATAAAACTTAAGTTTTGTATTCGGTATAAAAAAATAAAAATTAAATTCTATAAAGTTACGTCTATTGATTCAAATATAATTAAATTAATTTTTTTTAAAAATATAAATTAATAAATAAATTTTATAAATTTAAACAATCCGAAATTTACAATAAAATTATTAATTTTCGCTTTTCAAAAAAAAGAAAAAAAAACTACTTATGCTAATAAAGTATTTGAAGAAATAAAAATAAATAAACTTTAAATATGAAAAATTTATCTATAAATAGATTTTACATTTTAAATACTTTCACGTCAACCGGAAGATTTTACGTGTCAAAACTTGAAAATGCTTAAATGGAAAAATGGACCCACAGCCAAAAATAAAAACCATATGGTACTTTTAGAGCGAAAGTGCATGAACTCGAAGAACTCCTTTTCTGCCGGAATTTTGACCTACACTCCTCATTTTCTAAACCCACCCACCAGCCATCACCACCGGAACAACAACCCCTCTAACGCTCTTTTCAGATCTCTTCTCTTTTTGAAAACAACGGAAATCCTAACTGAAGCTAATCCCTCTCTCTTCTCGTTTTTTGAATCTATTGCCCATGTCTCAGATATTTCGGATTCTGTCTTTGAATTTGCTTTTACTTCTTAGCTTTAAAGCGGCGTCGTTTCCTTCGGGATCCCGTTCGATCCTTCGAGATATAAGTAGCAGCGACAATGTCGTCAAGCCTGATTACGCTGTCGATTTGAATATTACCAATTTTGATTCAGTTCTTAGAGACACTCCAGCTACTTTTGCTATTGTTGAATTCTTTGCTCACTGGTCAGTTCTCTTTTAAACTCTAAAAAGTGCTGTCCTTTCTTTTCTTTTTGTTTTTTTTGTTGTGTATTTGTTGATTTTAGCTGTATAGTAGTGAAACTGTTACTGGCACTGAAATTGGGTAGATTGAAAATGATTATATTAACCTATCTAACGTATTTGCTTGTGGGTTTGAACTAAATCTTCAGATTTGTTTAGTTTTGGATTCGCAGTGACTATTGGATTTTAACTCTTCAGTTTATTAATTTTCTTATGCATAGGTTTATTTGTGAGTAGGCTTGATTTGTACAACTGAATCCTTATTGAATTTCCTCTTTGTTCATTAGTTGGATCATCTAGTTAGCTTGTAAACTTTTGTACAATGATCAGTCATGTTCAACAAACAACAATCCAATTATTGATCCGTCAAGCAATAGATGGTTACAGCTGTGGAAGAATGGAGATAGAGAGAGAGAGAGAGTTTTAAGTGCATAGGCGCTAGCTATAGAGTGTATATGTGCAAGTTGAGGTTGACCAGAATTTTGTACTTATCTTATAATAAGGAAAAGGGTAGTTTGGCAAAACCTGAAACGTGAAGTTCTTGTTTTATAGGTTCTCAATGTGCACATCTTTTTCATATCAGTGTCGTAACTTACATTTAAAACTTTTCCCAGCTTGTTGGTTATGTATTAGTTTTCGTATCAATTTTTGTATGGAACAGTTAGACTAATAGAATAATGTTTGCTAAGTTTGTTAAAGAGGACAAACCATTTAAAGAAATATGTGCATGGTGAAATGAATAAAATTTGGATTTTCTACATCAATTGCAATTAATGCTTACATTAGTTGCTTCTTTGAATCTTTTATGTGGTATGCCACTTGTGGCATAGGGTGGGAATAATCATTCATTCTCATAGATTCTATGGAAAACTTAGTAACTTGCCTGCTTCACTTTTTCAATCTCTCTGTGGTTCCTTTGCGTGTTTGATTTAGCTATTAAGTTGTTATAGAGCCATGTTTGTCTCAATTACTACTGACAAAGTCTGTTTCATGTCATCTCTGTCTGTCAGCATTTTAAAGGTAAAAACATATTTTTGTTATGAAAATGAGGTAAGATCTTTGGAGTGATTTTTAAAATACTGAAAAAATTGGTCTCTGCTATGGAAGGTAACATCTATATAAGTAAGATTAGAAGTATTTATTCTGGTCCTATATTTTGCATCATATAAAGTAAATAAAATGTGGACCTTTCCTATATGAATTTTAGCGCATAATAACTAATAGAACATTTCATTTTTAGCAGAACCTATAGTGGCTGGTTTCATTTTGAAAGTAAAATTTTTTATGTTTAGTTAAATGTGGGTATTGAAATTTTAGACTATTATTGGATAAGACCCTAATTTTGGGAACTAATTTGAATTTTTCCTAGTAGTAATTCATGCAATAGTGTAAATAGAGTATCTGTAGTTAATTCCATAGATCTTCTGTCCTTCCATGAAATAAAACACCCATGTGTGTAATGACCATAAAATTTATTTTCTATATGATTTATGTATTAGTGATGCATTGCTTTTGTGCCAACTTTTGTAAGTTATATGACATTATGTTCTGGTAATTGCTGTTTTTTCAGGTGCCCTGCTTGCAGAAATTATAAGGTATTGTATGGAATATTTTTTTTTCCTGACACTTTTACATGAAGATTTCCTTAATTTTTATGGCTTTTGAGGTTCAAATATACAGCCACATTATGAAAAAGTTGCAAGACTTTTCAATGGACCTGATGCAGTGCATCCTGGTATTGTGTTGATGGCAAGGGTAGATTGTGCATCAAAGGTATATTGACTATCTTCTATATTTCTTCCCTACATGCCATGGAATACTTCTATTCTTGAAGTTATCCAATTATTTCTTTTGTGAACTGAAATTTTGTAGTTTCCATAAAAAGTCAAGTTGGGTTTTTCTGGCTTTATGGCAAGTTCCAGCTTTCCCTTTGAACGGGAACACTGGAAGTAGTTTGGAGAAGTTTATACCCTCAAAAATCAAATAAGAAATAAATTGAAAGACCATGTTTATTTAACCGTATGAAATAATTATGAGGAATTTTTTTCTTTTTTTCTTTTAATATTTCGACAAATATGTTTGATGCATAACATACTTAATGTTGAATTCTTTTTCCTATGGAAGAGTAATGTGTTTAATTGACTGATACTGCATCTGGGATTCTATGGCGTTAGTGACTTTATCAACCTGCAATAAAGGGATTTCTTTTATCCTCCAGGCACCCCAGGCCCAATGAAGCAATTGACTTTAGGTTTCCTTCTCTTTTTCTCAATGATAAATCATACTTGATGCTGCCAAGTACAGCCGTTATTACCTATAATTTTTTACACAAGCAATAAATTAAAATAGAAAAAATTTCTAACTCACACTCGTATTTGTCATTGTGGCCATTTCTTTTAAAATTATAGAGGTTCCATGAACTTTAGAATTTATAACAATTGTGACCATCTCCTAGTTTCTCTCACTACGGTGTGCCCTGTTGAGTTGGATTATTTTAACAATTTTTAAGCTGAGTAGGCTGGCCTGGCTGAATAGGTGAAGGAAAGTGAGAAATTTGTTGTTTTTCTTTTAATTTCCTCTTTCATGCTAAGAAATTGAAATATAAAGAAACAAAATTAAATTGAAATATAAAGAAACAAAATTATCTTTTTTATTCTCAATTAGCTAGATTTTGTCATATTTACCACAGAAATTGTTAGATTAGGCTGTGTTAACAGGTCACATGCTTTAACGAGAGAAACCAGGCATTTGGTCTCTTGGCTCCAATTACTACGAATTTGAAACTCAAGTTGATAGACCCAATTGATAATTATAGAAGAAGTGAGTACGGTTGAAAAAGCATGTAAAGTTTGGGAATTTTCTCTCATGTGCCCATTACAAAGTTACCAAAGTTATGCTGTTGCTATATTTTTACTTGAGAAGGAGCTTAGTTTTTGGATATTTAACCGCCATATTACCATTCTATTTTCTTTTCTTTGCATATCCTGGAAACCACTATTGCGAGAAACCAAAAGCGTAATAAATTGCTTCAGTTTTACTAGTTTAATGTGTTTTTTTTTTTTTCCTGCAAGCATAAGTTGTTACTTGTGTTCATTTAAGCAAGTTACATGCTTTCATGGTATTATTCCCTGATATATATATATATATATATATATATATATATATATATAAGTATTTGATAAAGCATGAGCTAGCTCTTAATGTTATGTGGAACTTGTGATTCTGCTAAAAGCTTGCCATCGGTAAAAAGTATGGAAATTTATATGTTCTAAAGAGTTGTTGGTATGCGAGGGAGATATATTTGCGTGGAAGAAATGTATAAATTGATAACTGAAAATCATTGTTGTGCAGTGTGATTTTTTGAATTTGGACTCCAGTATAGATGAGGCCTTAGACAACTAAATTTAAAAAATAGTCATATTATTCTGTTTATATATAAGATGGTTTATATTTCTAATAAAGGATTGGTTAAAGGGGGTTGTGATTTAGTGCAACTATTCCGACGTGTCATGCTGTTAAACTTAGCTTTATCTATTAATAATTCTTTATTCTATGGTTAAATACCTTATTCTACTGAAGTTAAGAGCATGACTTAGTGACTATTCCCTTTTAACTTTTTTGGCAGAACAGATAAATAATAAACTCTGCGATCGATTTTCTATATCTCATTATCCCATGCTATTTTGGGGCCCACCTTCCAAATTTGTAGCTGGTGGTTGGGAGCCTAAAGAAGAGAAAAGTGAAATACGTGTAATTGATGATGGACGGACAGCTGAACACTTGCTTAATTGGATCAATAAGCAATTGGGCAGGTATGAGGTATTATCAACCTTGTCGTTGAGATCTATAAATCGATAACTACTGCATCTTTTGCTTGAAAGTAGGCTTGATGTTGGAATTTCTTAATGTTGTGGTTACTAAACAATCATGAATCAATTGAATTTTCAACATCTGCCCATCTCTTTGACCTGAACTGTAATAGGATTTTCTGAACTCAGTTTGAGATGGGATGGTTTTAGAACTAGTAATTAGTAAAGGTTAGAATTGTACAGCAGCACTAGTATTTATATTGTCGTGGTAAGGTTACTGTACAGTAATCTATTTTGGCTATAAACATAGCAGTACAGGTTGGCGAAATTTTACGTGTTTATAATTTTAATCAACTACCCAAAATAACAAGAGTATTTGTTTAAGATTTTCGATCTGCATGTTTTAGAAAGAACATAGAAAATGGTTTGAGTTCTGTCTTCTTTTATTGTTATAACTCATTTTTTATTGTTATCCTGAAATTTGTTTTTGGATTATGGAGAAATATGTTTCTTGTATGATTGTTGTTTTTGATAATGAGATGTTATTGTTGGCAGTGGTGTTTTTATGACAATATTTACTCGTCGTTTATGCAATAATGTACGAGTCATTATCCTTATTTCTACTTTGTATAATTGCGTACAGCTCTTATCATTTGGATGATCAGAAGTTCGAAAATGAACATCTACCATCAAATGTATCAGACCCTGGACAGGTTTTCTATCAGCAGAACCCAACATTTTCTCCAGAATGTCACATATGAATTCTTGTATTTTTTAGATATTAACTTCTACAGTGTATGATTTATACAAGATTGCACGTGCTGTGTATGATGTTGAGGAGGCAACTACCATTGCCTTTGATATTATATTTGAGCACAAGGTGGATTTTTCGTTTGTTATGGTTATGTATTCTATGTTTGCCTGTATGTGTTTTCTTTCTTTCTTCTTTTACCAATTATGCATATGTTTCTTCTGCAGATGATCAAATCAGAAACTCGAGCTTCACTTATAAAATTCCTTCAGCTTTTAGTGGCACATCATCCTTCTAAGAGGTAAAGACCAATATCTTTTCCTGAAATTAATGTTGCCATACATACGTTGATGATTCCTCATTGATTTACTGGTAGATTATTTGTATTAGGTGCCGGAAGGGAAGTGCAGAAGTGCTTGTAAGCTTTGATGACTTGTGCCCACCGAATGAGAAATTGGAAGCTCTCAGCAACGGCAAGGATATGCTAGGGAATTTCCAGATTTGTGGGAAAGATGTTCCTCGAGGATATTGGGTCTGTGTTTTTCTTTTCTTTTTTTTTTTTTTCTTCCCTATTCTTTCGAAGTGGCTTATTGTAATCCTGATGTGTGGATTTGTTTTCAGCTGTTTTGATATTGAATTAATGGATTTGAGTCAGTGCATATATCCCAGATGCTATAATTGCAATTACATTTTGTGCAGGATTGCAATCATCAATGTCACTTTTTTTGTTGTCCTTTTAATGAGTTCTTAAGTTATTCTCTTTGAGGGATGTGTCTGTTCACATGAGACTGCAACTCTATGTAAAGAACTGGAACATGAAAGGTTGTGCTAATTTATTCAGTTTTAAAAAAAAAAAAATTTAAGGTTTCTGCTTAACGTTTACACAACCATGATTGAATTCATTATTTACATAATTGTTCAAGCATCATATGCATTGTGTTTAATCTTATTTTTCTTAAAGCTTCATCCTGATGCAGCTTCCACCAGTCCTTTTAGTTCTTCTAATTTTGACATTATTCTTAAGAAAGATTTAATTGTGTTTGTGACCTATCTGTCCCATTATATTCATCAATCTGCTAGAAAATATATGATTCATATTTGTTTGATTGATATTTGCTCCTATTTGGTAGATAATCTGATATTAATCTGCTAAAAAAAGCTGTTTGATTGTGAATTTATCTGTTGTTTACTTCTGCTACTGCATCATTGATAAGCTTTATTTTTATGGTCATATTTTGAAAGAGCTATTTTTTTGCTTCTTCAGATGTTTTGCCGTGGCAGCAAGAATGATACTAGGGGCTTTAGGTAATGGTTCTTTTTCTTTGTTTCTTACTGAAGCACCTGGCACAGTAGGCGCATGAATCACAACTGCATGGCAGGTTGTATAGACCCAAGTCTGACCTGGTGTTTGTAACGTCTTTTCCAATTTGTGAGTTCCTTTTAGTCCATGTTCAGCTAAACCATTAAAGGCGTTTGAAGGGGCTGTGTAAAGGGAATAAAGTCATCTCCTATTTGGTCCTGATGTTTGAGTTCTTTCCACTGTACATCACTTGGTGGGCTTGAAAGGTGAATGAGCTGCAAAACATTTTGCTAGAAACAAGGGGAAGAAAGGGGAATTTTTTTTCCTGACTATGATTGAGTGGCAATCTCTCACTGGCACTGTTTGAGGTGGTGTCAGTAGCGTTGGTGAGAAGGAAGAACCAATGATAGTGATATCGGTGGCTTAATCATAGTTATGCTGGTTGCCAATGTCATGTGATGGTGATTGTGATTCTCGTTCAGGGTTTCTATTATCATCAATGCAAGTGGTGTGGAGCATCAAGCCTTTTTTTCTTCTGATCCAAGATTCAGTTTTTGTGTATTTGGCTTTTCGTGTCAAATTGCATTTGCATTTGCTTAGTGGTTCAAATGTTTGAACTGCTGGCTGCTTTTTTAGGCCACCTTTTACAACCTTTACAACCTTTTGCTAACAATATTATCATGAATTTTCCACCAAAACATGCATATTTATTTGTCTTTTCTTGAGTGAAAATGAAATGCTCCATTTTATTTCATCATTTACTTCTCAATGTATATATCTATTATTGTTCAGCCAATTATACGAATTGATTTATATGTTTATATTTGCAGCTGTGGTTTATGGGTTCTATTGCATTCATTATCTGTGAGAATTGAGGATGGAGAGAGCCAGTTTGCTTTCACAACTATTTGTGATTTTATCCACAACTTCTTTATTTGTGAGGAGTGTCGTCAACATTTCTATAAAATGTGTTCAAGGTAAAAGCAAGTCATTGTGAGTTTGTTCTTGGCTCTCCAAGGTTCTATTTGCTAACTATGATTCTAAATTACAGTGTTGATCGTCCTTTCGACTCGTCTCGTGACTTCGTCCTTTGGTTATGGAGTGCACATAATAAAGTAAATGAGAGATTAATGAAGGAAGAAGCATCTCTGGGAACTGATGACCCCAAGTTCCCAAAGATTATTTGGCCTCCAAGGCAGCTATGCTCTTCATGTTATCTCTCTGATGACCAGAGAGACGATGGAACCAGTCGGGTTGCTTGGAATAAGGACGAGGTGTACAGTTTCTTAACTAATTATTACGGAAAAACACTTGCCTCCCTTTACAAGGAGAAGGGTGTTCTTTTGAGTGAAGTGACTGATGGAGCTATTGAAGATTTGGTGGCCTCAACAAATGCAGTTGTGGTGCCTGTGGGGGCAGCATTGGCAATTGCTCTTGCTAGCTGTGCATTTGGAGCGCTTGCATGTTACTGGCGTTCACAACAGAAGAGTCGGAAGTATTTCCACCAACTACACTCTTTAAAGAACATATGATTTTTAGGAGGGCAGTGCAATTTCTCAAAAATTATAATGAAGTATAAACAGAAAAAAGGGAAGAACAAAGAAAAAATGAGGGAGAGAGAGATTTGATACTTAGGAGGTAAAATTTCTTATTTGTTTTTTATTCCCAAATATTTCAGGCCAAGGAGGAAGCCGGAACTAAGATAGTTAGAAGGACCATACCATACTTCACAGCCATTATGCTGCCCAGTTAGGTGAAATCAGATTGAATAGCATTACAGATCGCATCGTGCTGGACTGCTCTGAGGTCCTCCTCTGTACCCTCTTTTCAAATTTTTCCTTAACATATATACTTTGGAATGTACAGATATTTGTGATAATTGTAATTTTTAAAGATTATTCCCCTTCTTTTCGTTCCTACTTATGTACTTATTATTAGTGTGTGTATTTTGTCCACTGCATTGATCTGATTACTCAGCTATTTTGAGTGTTGTGGGTGTTTAATTTTGCTTCTATCCATTATGAAGAGATATGGTGAATGTAAACTTGCTCTCTATAAACACTGAACAGGACCAGATCTTGGTTTAGTCTGCTCTTGCTTTCACTATTCTGGTACTTGCCAGGTTAATGATTGTCTAGGTTTAGCATAGGGTAAGTTCATATCTAATTTGGGCAAGTCTCCAGTCTGAACTCAAGTCTTCTGATGCTTTGAAAGAATGATGATAATAGTTGAGATATCAATCATATATGAGATATCAATCTGGTGTCCTTACCAACTTACAATCATTGGTAGCGGAACCACATTTTTTAAGCACTTAGAGAGGAGAAAAAGAACTTGTACCTTTTTGTTTGGAAAGGAGAGGAAGGAAAATATTGGAGGAATGAAAATATCGAGGAATTATCAACTTCTTTTTCATAGTTATTTTCGATATTTATGTTTGAATATAATGAAGAAAAGAAAATAAATATATTTTCCTTTGGTTGGAAATGAACAAATTTTATTGAGAATTGACAATTATATTTCTACTTAAATAATTGAGTACGTAAGAAATGGTTAAATTTTGTTAATTAATTTGGGGTATTTGGATATTTTAATAAAAATGAGTAAGATTTCCACTTTGCTTCATTATTTTTTCTCCAAATTATATATTCAAAACATGTGACCTAGGTGGAAAATAAGTGAAATATTAATTCTTTCAATATTTTCCTTATCTTTGCCAAACAAAAAAATGCCTTTTCCTCAATATATTTCATAGTTAAATTGGTTGGATAACTGACCTTTAAAATTCATAATATGAGTTGGGTTATGATTGCTTTTTAAAAAAATAGTTATGCAATTGAAAATTTATTTATATTATTATGATTTATTTAACTCATGGTTTCATGTTTAACAGGGTTCCGAACCTGTTTTTAACCCATACTTTCGCATATTTAATGGTTTCCGTGGGAAAAAAACTATTCATAGTATCAATTTTTCACAAGTACTTTAAATCAATAAACCTGAACCAACTCAACCTAAACCATGTGCAACCTTAAGCTAAGAGGCCATGAACCGGTTTTAGCTTCAAACCAACAGATGGCCCTGTCGCCCTTAAACAAGAATTGGACCAATCATAGTTATATTTTTTGAAGGTGCAAGGGTTGGTTGTAGTTCAGAACCGCGGTCCAGTTCTAGTTATAGGTGTTCTACCGATCCAGTCTGGCTCCGAACCAGAACCTGGCCAGGTCTATCACTACCTTCATTTCACTATGCCCATCAAGGATCTTACTTGGCAGAAAATGATCCGTTGCGTTGTCTCCGAAAACAAATTAGCAAGACAATGCAAGTAAAATAAAAGAAAATAATAACAGACATGGTTATGCAAATGATAGAATAAATTACTATATTTGCTGATAATTTACAATGTACTTTTTCTGGTATAAATGTTGTATATACAGTGTGGTATTTTCCTGCCTGTACAAAGTATAGAGATACGATGACCAATATAGGAAATGTACATCTAATAATCTACATAACATTTGATGGTTGTTCACTAAATGTTTCTGCTGGTTCTATTCCAGAGCTGTCACAGAAACTATAACATTTTCCTGGAAACCAGAATCTAATTAAACCTGAGCTGGAGAAGATATCACCCTGGCATATTGAGGTCACCTTCACACACTTTAAAACACTACTGACATAAAGATTGGCAGATGCTGCTGATCACAAGGTAATACTTCATAAACAGACTATTGAACATCGCTTATACTTAGGCGAGACGGTGGTGTTGAATGCTCAGCTTCTTCATCAGATGTAGTAAAAGATACATTCGAAGGCACCTAAAGGCCAAAAATAAAAGATAAAATAAGTGAAAGCTGCATTACCCAAGCAGAAATGAGTTTAGACTTGAGATAGAAAAGAAGCAGTGTCATACTTCTAGTTAGAATTTACCTGTCGATGGCGGCGTTGCTGTAGAGAAGTCACTGCTCTTGCAATAAAATATAACGGAAGAACAATTCCAGCAGTTCGTAGAAATACCAACTGTCAGAGGAGTTGAGATGGATAAGCATTGCATTTTTTTCAGTCATGTATTTCGTCAATACTGTCTTAGAAGAAGAGGTAGTATAAATTGCCTTACCATAAGCAATGGGAAAGACATATCATTGGTTCTAGTAAGGATGACTGGAAGAGTATGCCGTAGAATCAAAAGAAACACGAACTGCAAAATTCACAAGAAGCAATGAGACATTGGAGAGAACTAAATTTGGCAACAGGACTAAGTTAAGTGAAGCAAAAAAAAAAAAAAAAAAAAAAAAAGATGGAAAAGAAAGAGAATTCTATAGATTGCCAAAATTTTGGCACGGAGAAAGAGATTACAGCTATGGCAATTGAGCGACAGTAGATTGAGTTTCTTGTTGAGGCTGAAATCTCTTCATAGTCAGGATTAAGGAAATTGCGGTCGGTCGATACCATTGCTATAAAGCGGGGACCATGCAAGTCTCTTCTGGTAGTCTCCCAATTTCCCCTGATAAAAACAGCATGGGAGAACAATGGTGAAGTTCCAGTGAAATGGAAAAATCTGCAAGCCCAAATTGGTGATATGTACACAAAATTTACCTAAGGTTCATCGGAATACGTCCTATTTGAAACAGCGGTGCTGGAGCAGTATAACCAGGCGTGAATTGCTGAAAATAACCAATTTACTATGAAGAAGCAGCTACAAATTCATTTCATATTGACACAGGCTAAGAGCATCAATAAGAAGTTAAAAGATTCCCTGGAGGCAAATAATAGTGACTAAGTTGAAAGTTGAATTAGAAAGAACGAGACCAACCTGGTGGCATATCTCACATGTGGTGTTACCCTTCTCATTGCACCACCTCTGAACGCATCTGCGGTGAGCATACTGCAAAGATGAAGAATCAATATAATTAACTTTGGTATTGACTATTAAAGATTAAGTTTGACCCTCAACAAGAGAAACAATTTAGATAGAAACGTCAAATGTCAAACTCACAGACTTAATTGATACCTAATTGACAATGAAACTTTAATAATTGAAAAAAAAAAATCAAAAGAAAAAGAATAAGGCTAATTTGGCAATTGATTTTGACTCTTACATCAGCTATAAGGAAAGAGATATGAATCAAGATTTCCTCATAATTCATCATATATATTTCTTGCATAGCTCAAAACAAATTAAAAGCAGCAAACTTGAAATTTATCTGATCAAATAAAAACCAAACAAACCTTCAAGCTTCCACAACAAGAGCAAGGAATCTCCATGTTGGAATCTTCATCTTCATCTTGGCATATCCTGCACTCCACTATTTTTCTTGCAGTAGAAACATCCCCAAAATTCACTTTATTTGAAGATATATCAATTTTTGTTTCATCAATTGCTGATGCTGTTGTTTGCATCAATCTATTTCTGCTCTCAATTGCAGCTTCTAATGTAGATTCTGTTAGCAATCGATCCACCAACAAGACAAAATGATCCCCCATCATCAACAACAATTAATTTGACTATATCCAACAAGAATTCCAACAAAACAAGGTCAAAGGCCAAGCTTTTGTAGTTTGTCCTTCACTAGACAACCTGAAAACCAAAACTCACCATAGTTGGATACAAAAACGAGGTATACTACAAAAATTTGCCTGATAAGGAGGCAAAAAGGAAAAAAATAGCAAGTTACCTTTGTGAAAAAAAAAAATTTAAGAAAGGAACTCAACTGAAATTGCCCCACAAATCACACCCAAAGGTCAACAACAACAAGAAATGGCCAATACCCAGTTGGAAAAAATACATCAAAGCATAGCATAGAAACAAGAAAAAAGAGAATACCCAGAAAGGACAAGAACAAAAAGAAGGAACCTAGATGCAAAAAAGAGAGAAACTTTTCCAAATTCAATTAGTTAAAAAGAGAATAAGCATCAAAACAAGAAAAGGGTTATAAGGAAAAAGATAAAAGAAAGAGAGAAAGAAGAAACTTACAAGAAGGAATTCGAATTTTCTTCAAGTCAAGAAAAGTTCTTTCTCTTTTATATATCTGTGTTTTTAGAATGAAGCAAAGCAAGAGATTGAGTGAAGGAACTCAATTAACATTAAGAACCCAAAATTTATACATTCATATACATGTGAAAGTTTCTTTCTTTTATTCCTTACAAGCTCTTATAACTTGAAAAACATGCCCCTTTTATCTCGCTGGGTGTCTTTGTTATATAATACGCACGGACATGGGACTAAAGAATCAGATGAAATGTAAGAAAGAGATTTTGGTTTGTGTAAGTTTTAAGAGAGAGAAGAAAAATAAAGAGAGATTCAAACGGCAAAGACCCGACTGCTACCAATATTTTACTTGGCCATTACATTTTCAAATTCTCGTCCACTCTCTTTCCTTGTTTTTTCTATTTTAATCCAATCCTTTTTTTGTTTACTGCGATAATATCTTCAATGGAAAAATATTATATCCATTAGATTCCTCATATAATATCAATTTTTATACCATTGCTAATTATCTATAAATATAAAAATGGAATATATTAACAAATTTCTAATCAAGTCAAAAATAGGAAAGAAAGAGCACTCAACCAAATGTTAGTGATTGGATAAATATAGAAAGTTAATAGTTAAAATTTCAATGGATTATTCTTTTTAAATAAATTTTCAATGTAAGAAAAGAACATGGAGGATGAATTTAAAAATACACTTTAGTTCTTAATCATTCTCATATAATTATTTTATTTCAATTCATTTTCTATTCAATTGAGCTAGCTGGTCATGTCATAATGAGCATAATTGCAGCAGGTGGAGCTTAGAAAGAGCAAGGGCATGGCCTCCCAAAAATACATTGATGTAATATACTACTATAAAATTGTAAATATATATAAAATTAATTTTTACTATTCAAAAAATGGTTTGTTTCAAAATTTTGTCAATTTAAAGAATGATTAATATCAAGTGATCACATTCAAACAAACTCTTGAAATTGCAAATTGGTTCTCATCATCCATTAATCTTGAGGAGCACTTGTTAGAATATACACCATTGGAATTGAATGCATGTATATAGATAAACTGCACCTTTCAACCATAAATTCCTTTTTATGGATTTCAATAATTCACTTTCTATTCATTGTTTCCTAATTTTTTCAAATTTTTTTATTGCTCGTTGAGAGCGAGTGGAATATAAAAAATACACGCCACTAAATTATTAGACAATACTATTTCGACTTTCATGATCTGAAAATAGTATTAAGATTAATATTTTCTTTTCCCTAAGAAAAGTATTGTATTATATTAACTAAATTATTGTCTTATAAAAAGAAATAATTTAGACAAAATCAAGTTGATTTTATAGATCTCCAAATCGGACCTTTGACCGATTCCTTGTTGACCATCCAGAAACTATATTTTGTTAAATGTTTTGGATTGGTTGACCAATATTGTTCTAGAATTAGATGCACATATAGATATGGATGTTAATAACATGTACTTGAATGTCCCACCTCTTTATTTTATTTTATTTTTATTTAGAATATTTTTCTAATGTACAACTTCTATAGAAATAACCATTGAAAAGTATAACTAAAATTAAAAATTTATTTACTTCTAACAATTACATAATTAATAAAAAAAATTCAAAAAAAAAAAAAAATAGTCCCTTTATAATAGTTGACAAATTACAAAGCAGATTGGTCAATGCCTTCTCTTTGATTGGTTTGGTTGACAACTACCTCATTCATAACAGAACTAAATTTCATTGCTTCAATTAAAAAACCTTAATATTGAATTATTTGTTCTAATTTTATACAAAATGTCCCTTTGTTTCCCATGCATTAGGATATACTACATAGGAAAAATTGAAAAAAAAATATTAAATTTTTTTCAATAAAAATAATAAAGAAAATTTGAAATTGCAGTTGAACAACCAATGTCTACTTTGTTGTATGATTGGTGAATCATCATTAATTGATTATTTCTATTGACTTATGAGCAATTATGCATGTACATAATAATAAACAAAATTTGATTATTAGTTAATTGAAAAATAAATAAATGAGTTAAACAAATAAATATAACGATTGGAGATTAGAAAAGAAGGAATCCATGAAAATATAGTAAGCAAAATGAAAAGAAGAAATAAAAGAAAATGCAGAAGAACACATAATTAAATTAAAAACTAAAATTTCATAATATCAACTGTAAAAATGACAGAGACAATAAATTATTACATCATAGAGAAGTGCGTTAGTTCATGTCTCTGCCATCCATTGCTGATTTAGGTAAAAAAAGAGACAAGTTGAAGCACCGAGACCATAGTCGAAGAAATCATTGCCACAAAAGAAACAAAATTAAAGAGAAATCTCCACATTTTCCTCTCAATTAATTCAATCCAAAGAGTTATCCAAAATGAGTTGATAAATTTCTATTTAGGTATCTATATTTATAGGTAAAGATTCTAACTCTTCGAATTCTCATTTATGTTTTATTAATATTTTTTAAAATACAATAATTCAATAATATTTATTTATTTATTTATTTATTTTGATAGTTGAGCTTCTTAACCCTTCGTTTTTCCATCCTAAGCATTTACTATTATCCAACGAACAGTCATACAAGACGATTTAGTTAAATTAGTTAATTAATGAAATACACTACAATTATATATAATAAAATAAAAAGCGAAACATCAATAGCATACATAAATATTATAATGTCCTGTTTTAAGAATATTTTTATATAATAATAACTTTTCTTATATAAAATAAAATTGTTTCTATATAATAAATTATGTTCTTATATTTGTAAACCTATTAAAATTTTATCTTTTTAATTTATAAATAATGACAAAAAATTCATTTAAAATTTGAAATTCATTAATTAATGGCATGTTACATTTATTAAACTACTAATATAAAGTTGAAACTTTTCTTGATCGAGAGAAAAGTTAAGTTTATTAATTTCTCATTGGTCATTGAAATTAATAAATGGGTTTTTGATATTTTCAAAATTAGGTCAAATAACGGTCAATATTTTTCGATGCACAGCAATATAAAATATTTATCTCTCTCACACGCGTAACAAATCTATACAATAATTAAAATTTAGAATAAAAATTTCGTGTCACTTGAAGAGACATTAGTACGTGCATTAGAACATGCATGCATATTTGTTTTTATATTAGTACGTTTCAATATTTAATTATTAAGTATATATTAAAAATATGGTTTTTATTTTTCAATAAAATAAATGTATATTATTATAAAAAAATTAATGATACTATTAAATAAAAATAATTTAATGATATTAATCACACTATTAAAAATATAGTTGCTATTTGTGCATAGAAATGAAGTTTACGTATCTAATTGACTATAATATCTTTAATTTAATACTAATTCTCTAAAAGAGAATTAATTTCCATAATACTTTATCATTAGAATTAATTTATTTTATTAATATATATATAAAAAATAATTTATCCAAGCAAGCTAATCTGAGCTAGTGACATCCTTAATATACCCAAAATTAAACATGGAAAATTTAAATGAAAAAACTAAATAATTTTGTAACGTAAAATTAAAACTCAAAAAAAAAAGAAAATTCCAAATTCTTCTCTTGAATTAAGAAGAAAAAAAACACTTGATCTCTAATAATAGGCACAAAATAATGAATTAAAAATCAAACTGTAAAAAACTCTAAAGTATCTAACTCGTTGTTTAGTTAAATAATTTGGAGTTAAATAATCTGCCAAATGATTGCGTTTTCTTTTGTTATGTCTAATCTACACTTTAAAGAAGTCAAATTTTTGAAAATAACTTCACGGTTGTCATGCTCATCTGTTTTATATCTAGAAACCCAATGTTTGAAATCTGATTCAATAATCAGAGGCACATACACATTATTGGATTGACTAAACAAATCGACTGCCTTGAAAATTGCAATTCAGCTTCATTAGATTTCAAATTCCCACCTACTGATAAAAAGGTGCATAGGCGATATATATATATATATATATATATATATATATATATATATATATATATATATATATATATATATATATAGAAATTGGTAAAGAAAAGAAAGAAGAGTTATAACTAAGTATAATTAAATTAACCACCAAAAAACATCATTTTCAACCATAATTTTTATAATAAATTCAGTCTCAAAGATAATACATTAGATGAACTACAACTGTGACAGACAGAGACAATATTTATTACAATATATAAATATATAAAATAGAAAAGAACTATATGATTATTGTCTTTACCGCCGCTACTCCCATGTCCATTGCTATAATCTTACCCCACAAAGAGGGAAACGTAGTAACAACCATGGCGACAACAGAAAGAACTGTAAAAAAGCAACTCGACATTTTTTATTTGAGTCAAAGAATTGCTATTTCCAAGTTGTGATTTCAGTTACTCTGTTCTCTCTTCTCTGTATTTATGAGTGAATTCTTTTTGCTCTTAAAATTCTCATTTGTGCATTAATTTTTGCTTCTCATTGAGCCCTTCAAATTTTTTTGCTTCATGATTTTATGGATAAAGATGTATTGCATTGTGTGAGTGCTTTTGAGTGTTTCAAGATTATAAAGTTTGAATATTTTTATTTAAATATTTTGGATTATTTTAAATGGATTTATAAACTATTTATTTTTAGATGCTTAAAACAAATTAGAGCCCAAGGGTAAATATCTATCTAGATAAATAAAATTAAATAATAAGAATTGTTTTATTAAATAATTATTTTTATTAATATTTAGTTAAAGACGTGTATATACTACTTTTTTTTTTTTTTTGTGCTCCATGCTGTCAAACCCTTTTATCATTAGTTTTATTTACATATTTATTTGGAATTCATTTTATTTACAAAATACATTTTATTAAAACAATTCACTTGTAAATAAAGTTCTCGTGTTTGCACTAACTATAAATTTATTTTAAATCTATAGCTTTACTAGCTAGTAATTAAAATTAAATTGAATTTAGCTTTAATCGTTCATATTCTTGTTAATTTTAAATTTTATTTGCAAATTCTGTTATAATCAAATTTATGGAATTAAAAGGATAAAGTTTCAAATAAATTTTCGATAATATTAAATGTCAATTAAACATAAAAAAGTAAATATATATAATAATTCTACATAGTAATTCATTAATATCAAACAAATTCTTATAGACGAATTCCTCGACAATGACGTGAATATTATGGGCCGAGAAAGCCCAATATTACTCGTATAATCATAAGAAAACCATAATAAGAGCCGTCAGGGTCATTCACTCTACCAAAAATTACTATAACCAATCACAGTCCTTCACGTGTTAATCCCTTCCCGCCAAAAGCGTCCGTTCCTTTAGCTTTTCTTCGAAAGCATAATGTAATAGACGAAGCAAGAAAGCCATTGGTAGTAATTTTCTTTCATTTCATTTCCAACTGGTATTCACAAACCGCCCAAGCTAAAAGCATTAACAAAGGCAAGTTTTACTTGCCCTATACAACAGTAACAACAATATATACTACATATTGCTATACTCCTATTACTCAAAAAATGGAACTTTGCTCCATCTTGGTACCTTCCCTTCGAAGGGATACAACAAAACTCTCACAACTGTAACTTTTATGACTATAATTTTCATTTTCTAATTCTCTATACTACATTTGTATTCGACATCGATGCATCGATGTCGCTGTTGTGTCTAGAACTGGTCTTGGTCTTGGTGCACATAATGCTGGCTTTCATTGGCAGGGGTAGTTTCACAAACACTTCCTCCCTTTGGGGGCGGTTTGCATAGAGTATCCAGAGGATAAGGCAGAGTAAAATTCCAACTGAGACTAGGCCAAGTCCGACATTTACAATATGCAGATAGTGTTCCAATGGAGGACAATAGTTTGAGGTAATTTCTTGGAATGTGTCTCTCACAAATTTGCAATCTTGGAGGCTGAGCAGAACAGGAGTATAGTGCTCCAATGCATAGCTTTCCATAACTGCAGCCACTAGCTGCTCGTAGACGTCAGGTGTCACTCTACCAACAGTTGTGCATAGCCCCAACGGTGAAACCTTGCAAATGTAGCTTCGCCAAACCTGAAAATTTTAACAAAACAATGGAGATATAAGTGAGGAAGAACTAAAAAGATTAACAAGAAGCTTAACAAGATTAACAAGAAGTTTCCAGTTGCAGATATAAGTGAGGAAGAACTAAAAAGATGTCCAAGCAATCACTAAACTGATAAGACATACCTCAGATGCATTTGTCAAAGACACCTCTTGGGAGGCACACTGACGATCTTGAAGCTTCGAATCAAATGGGTAACAAAGTGGGGGCATCAGAGGTCCAGACTGATTGTAATAATTGTATTTTTCACTCGGGGATGGATTTGCATTTGCAAAGGTGTATATGTAAGTATTGACAACATTTACAATATCATTGATCACTTCTTTGCTTTGGATGAGTGTCTTGTTTGTTGTACTTTGATCAACACAAGGAAGGATGCTGCTAAGAGCAGTCACTGCATGAGGATGCTCTACCCATTCTTCCATGGCCACGCAGGTATCAGAAATTGCACTGAGATTTTGTTGGATGAAGGGAAAATTTTACATCAGCATGCAGTATGCACAGCACTAATTTCTCAATAAAAACAAGAAAATACAGCATAAATTCTCCAGAAAAGATTCAGAATCTTACTTGTTAAGAATTATAAAGACTCCACAAAGAACGAATGTAATTGCCACTAGTAACCATCCACTCACAACAAATCTGGAGCAATGTATTGATAGAATTAGATATAACATTAAAAGCATCCAGCAATTATATATCAGTATAATATCCAACAGATAATATATAGAAAGACTTACATAAGAATAGTATGTCGGTGCCCAAGGATTGACAGGACTGGAACAAAAGCAATATCCACAAGTAAGAATTGAGTATATGAGAAAATCAAATTCAAGGTATCAATCAATAGGTGTTTCCAAAATACATACAAAAACCAAGCAGAGCCAGGATTAGCATCACTGCTGCCACACTGATCAACGCTGATCGCCTGAAACAATGAATTCAAAATTGGTCCATGAACATCATGACTGTCAATACAATTACCAAGTGAGGTAATTCACTAACTGCAAAGGATTTCAGATACATACACAGCATTGAACACATTTTTTATTTTTCCAGCATTTTCACTTGTCTTCTCTTTCAATATATCAGCTGCAGAATTTAGATCTACATTCAATTTGTCAATATCATCCAGGACATTAGAAGGAAGAAATACTTGGGCTACATTTGTTGTCTTTGCAAGGGACAGATACTTTGTCACATTTCTCAAGGTTTGTACAGTGTAGTCTGACTGGTTTACAACATATTTCAGGGTATGCAAAGCTTCATCATGAAATTCATCTTGACCAACAGATAACAGAATGCATCCAACTCTGAACAATAAATGGATTAGGTATTAGCTGGGATCAGAAGAAGAAATCAAAAGTATTATTCAAATAAATACGAGTGGGATGTAGACAAAGAAAATGAAGATGAATGGCATGAACATGTGAATTTGTTTAGTAAAAACAACCCAAATGCAAACATGAGTAGATACTAGCGATATGGCTAAAACTTCAATTCTCCATGCAATGGCAACACAGTCCGAAATCTATAGGAAAAACAGAATTGACAAAATTAACTAAATGGCAATTCCATTGAACGATTAAAAATTGAGAAAAATGATCAGACAGCTCCATAATATTGCTTTGACAAGACAGCTACAGTTACTATTCCTCCTCTCCAAGCCACAATAAATTTAAAACAAGAAAAACCCTTTCTAGATCAAGAGGAACCAAATGCCTATAGTTAAATATGTATCAATATATGTATCTATCAAAAATATATACAAAAAATATATACATATACTGATCAAACTATCAAAACTAAGGACATCTAATATTATTCTTTAAAGCAAACAGATAAGAAAATGCTCATCAATTTCAGAAACCTAAATTATGGGGGGAAAGAAGTAACTGTTATAGGCAAAACTTAAACTCACAATGATTGAATAATTACTAAAACAGCAAGAGAATAACTACTAAGAATAGAGGTAAGTGTCAAAGGATTTTAGTTTATTACCCTGCAGCACAAGTGAACACTATAAGCAATATGAGACAAATCTTTTGAGATCTTTCTGATCCTTTGCCTTTAATTGTCACTCTCCACCGGCAGCAGTATCGTATGGAAAGGGTCAATCCGAATGAGAAAAACCACAAGACCGCCAAAATGAAACCAGCAGCACCTGTGAAACCAACAGACTGCAGACACACCAGTTAAAAACTAACAAATCAAAATTAATTTGAAGGAATAACAGAGACTACTAGCCACTGTCTATGATGAAAATAGCTATACAAGATTCCTTCAAGTTCAGTCAAAATAATGCAAAGATTTCCTTTTTCCAAAAATCTATTTAATTCATGAGAAAATGTCAACAGACTGGACTTTGCATTCCATGCTAATAGTAAGTAAACTGGTCCCATTTTTATTATAACAAAACCTAGTTCCCAACTAGATCCCCACCAGCCCATGTGAAGAAAAAGCTTTCTTGGTTCATTCAATCTACCTAACCCAAAACCTAGATCATGTGTTGACATATTTAAGTGCGTGTGGAATCTGAAATGAACCCAATTGGTGAAATGGACCAAATTTCTATTGACAAAGAGTCAACATTTATAAAATAATTAAAATCATAATATGGAGATTAGAACAATAAGTAGGCCTAAAAGACTTACAGCCCAGTAATGGCGATTAGTGATATTCCAACCATCTCTATAACGCTTAAATCCTCGAAGAATGTCCGGCCGATTAGTCCTCTTGGCCGCTAATAAAAGTTTATTATCATCAGAAGGCCCTGGAGCTTCCGCAGCAGCCTGTGACATTCCATTTTTCCATGGCCCCAAATTCTCTCCTGTAAAAGACAAATAACATTACATTAACAAAAAGATTTATACATGTCCAAAACCGAACAAGAAATGAATCACTAAAATTGCAATCCATTCAAGATAAGGACAAGAGCAAAAAACAACACTAAAAATGAAAGCCTCATGCTATAATATGGCTAAAATCTGTTTTCCCATATCTAGAATAAATAAGCCAAAATGAACAACAAGCCAGATACAGAAATTATGTAGCAAACATATCAACATCAAGAACAAAATACGAATTGTACACGTTTGATAAACGAACCTAAAATAAACTTGAGACGATCTCTATTTAGCCCATCATTTTGAGGCAGAGATGAAACAGGGCAAAAGAACGAAGAAACAATAACAAAAACAAGAAGATGAAGAAGAAACAGACTAAATCTTGTAACCAAAAAGTTATGCATCTTCACAAAGAATTTCTCACCACCCTAAAAAAAGTAAAGAAAACCCATTAACAAGGAATTTGATCGCTCTGACAAACATTCTCTCCCTCTCAGTCCAAATCTAGGGAGCTCAAGAAAAGAATCGAAGAAAAGAAGACTGAAAGACAGAGAGGGAGAGGGAGAGGGAGAGGGAGAGAGAGGGCTCTAGACTGACAGTATCATTTGGTGACTGGGGACTGGGGCCTTATAAGAGAGCACAGTGAATCACAATCAGGGTAAGAGAGGAGAGAGAAAATGGTCCCTGATTTGCAGCAGAAAAAGGCGAGTCTCACTCACATGGGGAAGAAGAGAGAGCAGAACCAAAAAGGCGGGGCTCATTAGTATCAGCAAGACACTGCTTATAGCTTAGTTGAGTATATTAAGTAAAGCATTTGTTTTTTAGCACTTTTAACCTTTTAATATTTAATAAATTTTATCATTATTTTGCCAAATATCCTATTATCTTTTTATTTTTTAATTTGTTAATTAATTGTTTTATTCAGTTAGGTGATATCACTGTAACTGATTTTGTTAGGATTTTCCCATATATACATTATTTAGATTCTTAAATACACATGTGTCCTATAATACTTGTTACATTAAATAATTAATTAAATAAAAATAATGATAATGTTAATTTATTCAAATATTCGCTATTTTTAGATATTTTGAATTTATTACTTATATTGAGTAGTGATCAAAAAATTTAAAATTAAAAACTATTGTATGTATACTGAAATCATGTTCCTAAACAAATAAAATTAAATCTTTGATATTTATATAAAAATTAAAGATCAAAAATTAAAATTAAATTCTTTTTCAATTCATTTTTATTTATCGTTTAAAGTTTTAATACAATAATCAAGAAATCAATAAATCACATCTCTTACCGTATTAATATATCACTACAAATAAAAAAATAATAAAGTGTAAAGATGATTTAGGAAATTAGTAGAAAATCATTCATTAATGTTCCTTAATTCTTTCAAAACAACTTATAATAGAAAAAATATCTGTTAAAAGAAAGGATAGAGAAAGTAATTTATTAAATTGTAAAAATAAAATTTGGTAACAAAATTGGTAGCATATTTACTACTTAAGTAAGTCAAATTTTAATATTTTTCTATTTTCATTTCACATTTTACCTTTGTACCCATTCATCGAATCTGGCCATGGCAATTGGGAAGATTGTTAGAGTATCAGTTTTATCCAGTTAAATGGGAACGGAACGGGACGGAAAAGAAATAAGTATCGTCACTGGCTGCTCTGACTTTATTCATCCATTAATTAAACGTTGTTTTTAATTAATTAGTTAAATTACCCATTCATTAAACGCCGTTTTAGTAATAGAGATTCTAGCATTTGCTGCGATTAGGTGCACGTCAAGCATCGTGTTGCTCTCAAATCGTTAACACAATTACTAGTTTATTGAGATACTGGGGCCCAGACAAAAGTTTGTGATTTGATTTGATTTGATTTGATGATGACTCTCTTATCAAGATCCAAATCCCATGGTCGCTGTTCCTTGTCATATGCTTTACTTTCAACTTTGTTTATTACTATTTATTAATCAAATAATAAAGTATAAACCATGTCAATTTTTTTTACTTTATTTGTTACCACAAAAAAATATTTTATTTTTATTTCATAATTTGAGTTCATATTTTAATAATTCAAATGGACTGCTCCCTCTAAAATATGCCTATTTGAATATTATATAAATAAAAAATATATAATACTTCGTGCGTTGCATTTTGTTTGCTTGTTTTTTTATGTCTGAAAATATTTACAAAGTTTCTAAATTTAGATATACTAATAATTATTTTTTTATAATAATATTTATAATTATTTATTGAATAAATAGTTTTTAGTATCTTAATAAGTTAGTAAAGGTAAAAAAAGGTAAAATAACTTTTGTTGATTAAAATTTTAATATGCATATTTTGTCAAATCATATAAATAAAATGAAACAGAGGGTGTAATTATTATAGTTAAAACAATTTTAATTTAATTTTTTCGCGACTAGAAATATAAAAGGTCTTTGTTTTCAATTTTAATAATTATTTTCTTCTAAAATGAAATAAAATTATGATATATGATTTTTTTTATCATACAACTTTCCAAATTTGGCAAAATTACATTTAGGTATGCAACTTTGGATTTTGAATCATATAATATATTATCCGTTTCTAAATATTTATTAGATTTGGATATTTTATCCATCTTAAGAAAATTATATAATTTATTTAAATCATAATAAATAATTGAGTAAATTATAGTACCTTAATTTATTATTTGAGTAATATCATTCAATGATCATCTACAAAAGTAAAAATGAAAAGAATAATTTATTATTTTGTAAAATGAGAAAATATAATACTTTCTTAAATGTTACAGTTATTTAAGAAGGAAGAAAATATTTTTAATATATTTAACCACGTGTTCGTAAAATTGAGTTTATTTTTTTATTTATTAAAAGTCTAATAATAAAAATAATTATACTTACAATTCAAAATTTACTAAATTAAACAAAACTCTTGAAATTAAAAAAAACTTCCTCCAAACCTTCTCTCTTCATATTAATAAGAACAAAATTTATTCTATTTTTTATTTTTTAAGGAAAGATGAGTGTTATAGGGTTCATATGGGAGGTGATGTGGAGTGACACAGAGAATAAAAAGTCTAGTATTTACGCGCGCGCGCGCAATCGGTGATAGGGCCCATCAAAAGACATTGCATGAAAAGGCGCGCCACCGTTTGCAGTTACGCGTCCACTCATGTTACGCGTATCTGCCGCGGAAATTGACCCGCTTAGTTGCACTGTTATAATGTGACACGTTACCGTTTCCTTGCCACCTAAGTTCCATTTTAATTAGACGTCGTTAAAACTTTTTTGTTTTAATTTATAACTAAAATGACTATTACATTTATTTATATATTTGCATATATTTAATTATGTTTTTTAGTAAATTTAAATACCAGTAATGTCAGATAGCATATTTTAGGCATACGAAAATAAAAAGAATATAATTTGATAATAATTACTTTTAAAATGATAAAATAAAAAAAATTAATCTATACAAACTAAAGAAAATTGTTGCTAAAAATATATTTATTTGCAATAAAATACCTTCATTTATTGTAACATTGGTCAATGATACCTTAATTTGGATTGTGTTCATAAATCAATAGTAATAAACTTCGATAAGTATTTTTAATTATTATGATTTTGGTTAATGATACCTTAATTTAGGTTTGTGTTCAGAAACCAGTAGTAAAGAATGATATAGTTGATAGATTCTTAACAAAACATTATTCTCTTATATACTTTTTTTCTTTCTAGTAGTCACAACTATATTTGCACTAAAACCATCAAATCAATTGTATCACAGTGAAAAAAACATTTTGATAACTTATAATTTTTTTAAGAAAACCACCACTTAATTTTCCGATTAAAACCATCAATTCAAAATAAAATTATTATTTATTTTTCTGATTACTTTTTGCTAACTAGTAGTTAGTACAAATTATTTTTTTTTATTATATGAAACCATCAATTGAATTGATGGTTTTAATGTAACATTCTCTCTCCATAACAAGACAAACTTTATATTTGTAAATATTGTTTACAAGAGCAAATTTTTATCAAAATCCCCTCAATTTTATTAGTAATTTTTTAAATGTATAATATATATACTTAGTTATAACCCTCAACATTCTCTAGTCATAACCTTAATTTTAGTTTAAAGTTATCGTCATCGTAAGTGTAACAGCCCAGCCCATGGTAGATATTGTCTGCTTTGGGTGCCAAACCTGGCCTGAACCCTCACGGTTTTATTCTTGGGCCAGGGAAAACCTCCGCTCTGCCAGCCCAAAACACGTCTACCATGTTCAAGGTTGCCACCCTTTATGTATAGGACTTTCACTTTGTGCGTAGCCGATGTGAGATTCGCCTAAGGTGTTATGCCCCAAACCTGGGATGTCACAGTAAGCCTCTACCTTCTATTATTTCTTTCACTTCATACTCTATTATCTTTTTCGTTTTTAATCTTTTATTCACTTTAATAAATTCATCCTTGTTTTCCCCACAATATATATGTTTTTCTTTATTTTGTTATTGTTACTTTATTTTCATATTTAGAGTTTTTTTGTCCATTCTTTATGATGTAAATAAAAGTATGATATTTGATCTTATTTGATTAGTTAGATCTTGATTTACAAGGGTGGAGGATCTTTTATCGATGGAGACTTATAGTACGACATGTTCCTCCATTGATACTATTAACACACAGCGACAGAAACTTATATGTTTTCATATGTTGCAATTTCTTGGAAAAACAATCCAAGTATAGAATATCTAAAAAAAATGTTATTATTTTGTCGTCCAAATCAATTAATGAACTAATTGCTAATATAGAGATTTATATCTTTTGTCAAGATCATTTTCAAGAGAAAAATTTAATACTATATCTTTTAATTTTAGTTCTCTTATTCAAAGGAATATAAATTCTTTTAATTTGTTAAAATATTAGTTAACTCTATTAACTGTTGATAGTAGTTCTATATACGAGCTATATAAGTATTTGTAATACTTGATATTATTATTAATGGATTATTTTTTTCTTTATAGTTCACTAAAAACATGTAAGCTAAATCTACAGGTTGTGGCTCAGTTGACAATGCAGACTGGGCATGTGGGAAGAGTTCTCGGATGCGATCTCACTAAACGCACCTACAAGATGTGGTGATGAGCCTTAACTGTGATTAAGCTCCGAGTTGGATCAGACGGTCCTGTGTTTTACAAAAAAAAAAAAAAAAAAAACACATGTAAGCCAAGCTAATATCCAAACACAGTTGCGTACACTTACAAATGGATTAGGATTTAGGTTGAAAAATGTTTTAGCTCGAATACATGTCTTTAGTGAAGTAGTTAAGGTCCACATCAAGAGCAAACTCTATTCTCTATCTTTTAAGGCAAAAATGACCAATGACAAGTATTTCATTATAATCATATTTGGCATATACATACACGGCACACCATGCCAATTATTATTATTAAAGTGATATTATAAATTAATTATTCACCATATATATAATCTTGATTCCTGTAAAGAGAATATACCACTTGCACTAAATTACTAGTTTATGCAACATCGTACTAATTTATAAATGGTTGGATAAGAGTAAACTGTATTCTCAAGTGAACTTTAACACAAGTTTAAAAGTTTAAAATCTGAAGCCTTTACTATTATGAAAACCTCATTTAAATATGTCTTTGAATATGAGATGCAAAAATGCATTTACAGACTAAAAAAAAAAAAAATTATACAATTGAAAATATAGCCTTTACAGTGTAATAGTTAATTTCATATTCCATAATTCTTAAAAAATGAAGGTAGATTTTTTTTTGAAAGAATAAGAAGCTATTTTTTTATTTATTACTTGAATATATGCACACACACATTTGTTTTCGGGGAGATTTTCATGAAATGCAATAACTCTATGAACATTTCTTATTGGATTGGTAAATTTTTTGATATTGACATGATGTAGGCAAAGTCAATGATGCCTATTTAGCCTAATTAATTTGTAGATATGTGAATGTCAATGTGGGGTGAGCATTGATTGAAATCGAAAAATAAAATCCAATTAATTTAATTTACTTTAGTATTTTAGTTTCGGTTTTATAATTTTAGTAAAATTGATTTTTAATTCAGTTATAAAATATAAGTTAAATTTATCTGAATTCTGGACTGAACAAACCGAATCAAACTAGTTTAATTCAATTCGATGTTATATATAATTCAGTTTCAATTTAATTTTTAAAAAAACATACAACTTTTTTAGTTTTATTACTTCAATTTGATTTGAAATTGAACTGTTAATTAGGCATGACCACATTCGATTTTGAACATAAACCGAATTGATCTAAAACCAGAACCAAATCGTGACCAACGATTCAAGGTTCAAAACCGCAATTAAAATGAGTTTTTTATATTTGAGGTTTCAAACCGTTAAAAAAAAAAAGATCACACATAATTTTTAATTGTTAAAATTAATTTTAATTTTCACCATTAAATACATTAATTCTACCATCATTTAAAAATTGTTAATGTAAATATAACTTGTGAATTGTAAGTGGAAATTGAGGGGGAAAATTGCTCTTTATTTAAATAATTTTAATTTAAATCTTTTTACAATTTAGTATTTTTTTTACATTAAAATTTAAAACTCTAAAATAAAATAAAAGGTCAGTTTTCTCCTTTTACAACGGAAAAAAAATGGTTGAATGGTATTTTAGGAATAAAAAAAATTATATCGTAACTTTTTTAACTCTTAATTCTAATTTCAAGTTGAAACCGAACCAGAATCCACAGTTTAAAACCATCCAAAGAGATTCGATTTCAATTCTTTTTTTTTTTTTTTTTTAAACCAAACTGGGTCATGTTAATCCCTACTTTTGATTGCACACCCTCTAATGTTCTCCGGAACATGCAGCACCAACTAATTAGGGGACTAAATTCTAAGTAGAAAAAGAGCACACATAACCTAAAATGGGACCATCTAATTAATGTGTGCCAAGAAATTAGGTGAACCTCTCTTTAATTATTTAATTTGTTACTATTATTTCTGCCCTTTGATTTTGCAGCCTTTAAAGGCTTAAAAATGGACGGTAACAAGGGAATTATTTGATATTGGCAACAAACATAAGGTTGTTACTCACTTCTATTGCCTCTCAAACTACCCTTCTTTTTGTAATTTCTGTTAGGCTTGATCATTAAAAACAAAAGAAAAAGTTGAGTTCTCCAAACTCTAATCAAATTTGCAAAATTAAAAATTCAAATTGATTAGGAATTAAATATTTTTGTTTTTGCTATTTTAGCCTAGAATTGTTAGAATTGCAATTAAGCTTGAAAAATTGGGGTTTAATTTGCTAATTTGAAAAGTTATGGCCGTCCTCTGAAATTAGGTTACCAAAACTTTAAAGGCAAATATTGAGCAAAAGATTATAAATTTATATATATATTAATCTTTTCTATGCTATGTATCCTTTAATGAGGATCAATCAAAAATTAAAAAAAAAAAAAGATATTTTAATCAAGGATGAAATTAGACTTAATCATAATTTGAATTATTAACTTCAAATAAAATAATTATTATTTCTAAAAAATTTGAATCATTTATTTTTTTTGTATAATGGTAATTTTTATTGTAAGATATCCTTATTTGTAAAATAAATTTTAAATGTTAAAAGCTTCTAGAAATCATTTGCATTCATGAAATTTGAAAGATGAAATTAAATGTTATAGATTTGTTAAATAATTTTTTAAATTTGATCGAGAAAAAATAAACTATTATCCATAAAATTAATAAATTTTATCATGGCATTTAAAAAAAAGAGAGAGAGAAAACCAAAAATAATGAAATTTCATCAAATGTGAAATTTCTCATTTCATCTTTTTTTTTTTTTTTTTTTTTTGTTATTAACAATGTAATTTAAAGTATGCAATTATATTCCAAAAAAGCACTGTTCATATCTTATGGTATAAGAAACCGAGTACGCATAAAAGCAAGGAAGAAATAACAAGGAGAGAAGTGATAAAGGAAATTCGTACTACCAAACAAGGGGAAAAAGAAGCATTCCCTTTATTATGTCCAATCTCTCCACAGCTTCCTTTACCTTTCTGTGGATAACTGGATATGGACCTTTGCTTTTTTATCCCTGATTATAGTCTCTCCAAATTCAAATGAAGCCTTAACCTAGTTGTTAATGTCTAATTGTATATTTGGTGCGTTAGGTACAGAGTAAAAAACGGAAATTTTCATTATTTTGTTTGGTCATTGGAATAAAGAATTAATGAAATGAGAAAATACTAAAGGGTAAATTTATCGGTGTGCCCTCACCTATGGACCAAATCAATGAAATTCAATATTTTTATTGAAACGAGGGTATTTTTGATTGTACACTTGAAAAAAAAAAAAAGAATAAAGTCGAAATACCTTTTAGAAAATCATTAATTTCATTTGTTTGGTCTATAAGTGGGGCTATGGAGCATGTTTAGACAAATTTTTTCCAAATACTAAAACTACCAAAATCAAAAGGATATATTTGATATTGAAAAAGAAATAGCATATTTTGGTTTTTTATTTTTTAAAAAAGATAAGGGAATTCGAAAACCCTAGCCGTCTTCTCTCTCGCTCTCTCTTTTTTTCCTATTCTTCTAGATTTTATTTCTAAATCACCGCTTGCCATCTTTTTGGTTAGCAGTACCTTCCTTTTGTTCCTTTTTGTCCCTCTCTATCGTTTTTCTTTATTTAATTTGTTTGATTTTCTTTCTAATAATTTCCAAACTTATGATTGTTTGGAATAAAATTTGGATTTAGTTTCTCAGATGATAGATCTTGAGTGTTTTTGATACCTTTTAGTGGGGTTATTAGTTTTTTTCCTTTCATTGTTCCTTTTTATTGAGGAGTTTTTATATGGATCTTTTATTTCTCCGGCAGTTTGAAAGACAAAATGTATTTTTGGTTGCTTGGTTGAAGACTTCAAATTTTCAAGTTCGGATAAGTTTCTTTTGCCAATGGAGTCTCGTAATGTGTCATGTTCCTCTATTAAAGTTTGGTATATTAAACTCTTTCACGGATGTCACTTGTAATAGGTTTCCGAAAAAACAATATTCAACAATATTAAAGTTTGATATATTAAACTCTTTCACGGACGTCACTTGTAATAAATTTCCAAAAAAACAATATTCAACAATATTCGGGACAATATTGTAGAATGTTTCTTTTGTCATTCTATTTGAAAATGAACCAATTTTTACTTGAAAAGTTAACATCTTTTGCCAAGATTAAGAACATCTCTATACAGAAAACTTCAATTTTCTATATTTATATTTTTTATTCCTATAAAAATATATGAATATTATAATATACTCGACTTATATTTATTATTAATGAATTAGTAAGTTTAAAAAAAATTAAAAAGACCATTCATGATAAATATTTAGGGTCCTTCATAAATACCTATCGTTAATGTATTTCATTCTTATTCATAAATAGTGAAATGGGGAATATTTGAGAATCCATTTTTCATTCCATTCTGTGGTGAACATGAAAAGTTTCTAAGTTATAATGAAACCAAAGAGTAATTGATAAAACCTCTATTAAATTGAAAATATATATTATATATATAATAATTACTGTGGTAATATGAGATCTTAATGATGAGTAAAATCTTATTTAGGAGCCCCACCACAACTATGGAGTGAGTGCATGATCTGAAATCCAGTTAGCAACAAATCTTTGGATCAATGATTCCTCTTCAAAATGAACAAGTAGAGGACCCCGCGGGCTCATATTTATTTTTATTAATAATATTTAACATTATCTAAAATGTCGTAATTAATTAATTTGAAATTAAATAAATATACATACGATAGAATATAAATATTTATCATGAATCTACTCCGATAATTATAGAGATTAATATTAATATTTACATAAAATCTTGATTAATTAGGAACCAATGAGTCTTTCTAAACTTATAAAGACTTGGGATTTACGAATGAGTCCTATATATACACAGTGTTAACCCTAAAAAACGGGATTGAAAACCCTAAACACGTAAAACAACCCTATTACTATCTGAATTAACCTCTTGGATTTTTTGATATCTATCAATGTATATGCACAATCATCGATTTATCATATAAGTAGTCCTTTTATCTATATTATTCTACAACTAATAACTTTAGTCTTATATTAATTTTAAAGCAAATTATAAAAAAAATTTGAGAGATTTAATTGTATTATTAAATAATAACTTGAGAAATAAAGTAAATTGCATTTTAAAATTTTGGAAATAAAAATATTGTACAGATTAAAATATCAAGCACTAAAAGGTAACAAAAAGTTTCATAAATATTTTACAAACAAATAATAAAATATTGGGTCATTAAACTAAGAAGTAGAAAAAAATAAAATACGGGATTAATATATATGTAATTGTTACTGTGAAGCTTATGGTCTTAGATATTTTTTAAAATTAAAAATGTAATTGGAAAGTGAAATTAAAAAAAAAAAAAAAAAGAAAAGATGAAAAAAAGGGCATAGAGATAGAAAGTCGTTCCAACTAAAAATTTTATTGGTAATTGATGTGATAGAGGCAGCAAATGCAGGTCCTTACGTGTTTCTCATTATGTTTCCTCACATAATGTTTTACAAAATTATGAAATTGGGGTGTATGATAGATCTTTTTGTAAAATATACTATTCCACATGATAGAAAGTGTCGTGCATAAAGAGTTTATTCAGTAAAATTAAAAGTCACCTCTTAATTAATATTTCATCAAATTTTATAAGAGATAGAGGTTTATTTGATAAAATTAGTTGTTTTAGTAGTTTTAGTTGTTTTAATAGTTGTCAGTTATTTAACTTCGTTTCATCAAATATAACTAGTATAAATGCTACGTTACTGAACACTATAAATACAGTATGTCTAGTAACAATTTAGTGTTTGGCTTGTCAAAATGTTAAACGTTATTTTTTATAATATTAAGTAACATAACATTTAAACTATCTTTTAGAAGTTAAGCTAACTTTTTATAAAAAATTAACTTATATAACATGTAACTTTTAGCTTTGTATGAAAAACTATTAAAACATATAACAGTTAAATGATACTAAAACAGTTAATAATTATTAAAATAACTAATTTTATTAAATAGATCTATAACAAAGACAGTGTTTTGACTAAAAACTACATAAAACTCTATTACAGAATATGGTAGCAAACGCTACATGAAAAGCTATTGTTCAATATTTTCAAAAGACTTACAAATATTTTATTGAACACTTTAAATTTACAAAATTAAATTAATTAAACACTCATTAAAAAGTTAAAATTTATGAAATTTATTGTTCCAAAAGTCATGTTAACTATATGTCAAGTCGATATTTTGTAGATAAAGCCAAAAACCTTAAAAATTATTGATATTAGTGTCGAAAAGTATATAATATTACTAAACTTTGTAAATTCAGACGTATAATAGGTCATCCGCAAAATTCAGAATACTATAAAATTAAAATTACAAAATTCATGAGTGATTTTATATATTTAGCAGAAGACAAATGTATGCATTTAAGCTAGAGCCAGGCTCAAAATGCGTCCATTTTTTATTTGATCCGAGCTAATACTGGACTCGGCAAGAATTCTTGAACTTTAATTTGCCAACCATATCTAAATTTGGTCCGATTCTAACTGAATTTATTGCTTTTCAGTTCAAATGGAGTTCCGCCTAGAAAAATAAAAGTTTTAACTCTAATGTTTTTTATAAGGACCCAAGTGGACCGGACTGGTATCCTGGCCCGTCATCAGATCTAATTTGACCAAATCAAAATGGGCCCTTATGTTTTTTTTTTTTTTTTTTTTTTTAACTTTGAGTAGATTCAGTGTATTAAATTCACTGTATTTATTATAGTTTTCCATGACTATTTTAACATCCATGACTATTTTAACAAAATGCTATTAAGCAATCGCTATCAGCTATCCATCGGTATAAACAGCTAAATCAAATGAGGTTTAAAGTGAACTTTTTTAATACTTGTAATTATACTTTTGGCAATATGGAACTAGACTCTAACATTAGGAAAGTTAAAAAAAAATGTTTCACAGATATCAAATTAAAAGAAAAGGAAATATTAAACCTTTTATAAAGTAAAATTTAAAGAAATTTTGAAGTTGATTCTGCCGAGCTAATTCCAGGGAGGTGGATTTGGTCGCTAAGATTATATCGGATTAATTTAGAGAAAGCAGAAATCTCATTTAGCCCCCTACAACGGCAGTCATGGGAGATCTAATTAAAAGAAGATTAGGTGTTCTCGAGATTCAACAGCACACTAAGTATTTGGGCTTCAACAACACACTAAACAAATTATAGTCAAATTCATGGACGGGGCTTAAAATTTAGAAATGCTAAATTTTTTCAAAGGCCTGGCTTAAACTCCACGGCCCGATCAAGTTCTTTACAGCACTTCAAGTGCATGTACCAATCCATCCATCACAAGTTTCTGCTTTCTAAGCAACTAAAATGTTGATCAAAACCTCCATAATTCCTCTATAAAGAGCTACATAAACCAACAGTGCACCTGCAAGTTCCTTTTCCGGCCTTAGCCATACATTTTAAGACAAGAAAATACAATAAGGTAAACTTAATTCAAAGTTTCTCCACCTCTTTTGGTTAGATACAAATTCTTTCACTTTAATTACATATGAATTCATGAGAAACTATATCATAAAGCAAGAACTGAAAACAGTATACACTTTAGTGCTGTAGCAAGAGATTCAAGCTTGTATCAGGATCAAGAACACAATCCTTTTAGTAAAATGGAAATCAATTCCCATTGTTTCAAGGAAAAAAAATTTTTAACCATGGCACGCATTGCATTAGAATCAACATATTAAAATCCTAAGAACTAGCTGAAAAGCTGTTGCCGAACATGGTAAATTACATGTAGCTCAGCTTCTTTACATATGGCAATACTTGCTAGGACTGGATCCCTATGGACTAATACACTCGTGAGTAACGCATAATTACATTGGTTGCATATAATGGAATGAATACATTAAGACATGAGAAATCCTGTTCACCAAGATGAAAAGAATTAAGTAATACAAGCTAACCAGATGAGCGAAAAAGCATGTTTTGCTGATTAGCCATGAATATATATATATATATATATATATATATTCCTGCAAAATTACCAGCAATATAGCTACAGTTCCTGCATATTTAATTGTTTAGAACAAGAACTATTGTCTAAAATGATGTATCATCCAATCCAGTCAATTCAAGCAAGACAAACTGGCCAAAATGGATGAATCAAGTAAAAAACAAATAGCATCCAATAATAATTTCTATATTGAACAGAAAATGAGATAGCAGCTGATACAAAATTAAGTTAATCATTCAACTGCTTACATATTCCTAAAACGTCCTAATTTTCCAGCCAACCGAAACCAAATGGAGATAATGTCTCTCCACAATTGTTGTTAATATTGTTACGATAACAAGTCCAAGAAAAAAAAATTAGAAGTTACCAATTTCATTAGTAACCATCAAAAAGATTGTTTTTTTTTTTGTTATTATTGTTAAATAACCATTTCCATCTCAATCTACTTATTCTTCATGGTGACTCCAAATTCACCAGCAACAATAACAGTAGTTGCCATACCAAGAAACATTCCATGTTCAACAACTCCAGCTAGCCTCAAAATAGCATCACTAGCAGCTTTTAAATCACCAATATCCTTTTTGAAAAATAAATCTACAATATAATTCCCATTGTCAGTAACAAAAGGCTCACCACTTTCACTGTCTCCATTTCTTCTCAACTTGGCCAAGCAATCTGCATAACCAAACATCTCTTGAAGCCTTTCTTGTGTAAATTTCCAACAGAAAGGCACAACCTCTACAGGCATAGCTCCATTAGCTCCAATATGAGGAACCAATTTTGACTCATCAACAATAACTACAAACTTTTTACAAGCACTTTCAATCATTTTCTCTCTTAACAAAGACCCACCTCGTCCTTTCACCAAATTGAGATCGGAATCCACCTCATCGGCGCCGTCGATGGCAAGATCGACGTTGGGGTGAGAATCAAGATCAGATAAAGGAATACCTAGAGATAAAGCTTGTTGGTGAGTCTTTTTTGAAGTGGGTATTCCAATAATGTTCTTTAACTTTCCTTGGTGCAAGAGATCCGCGATTCGGTCGACGGCGTGTTTGGCGGTGGAGCCGGTACCGAGGCCGAGAACCATACCAGACTGGACAAAGTCGACAGCTTTATAAGCTGCAATCTTTTTAAGCTCGTCCTGCGTAAGAATAACTGGAGGTTGGGATATAGGAGCCATAGGAGATAAAGGTCCTGCCTCCATTGATAACTTTTCTGATCCAATCAATGGCTGACATGGAATAGCCATTTTTTCTTCCTTTTAATTTATAAGAAGAAAAAAATCAGAGGCAGAGACAAAACAGATATAGAGACAAAGAGGTTATGTTTAATTGAAAGATAGGGTTTGTGTGAAGGAAACGAGCGGGCGAGGAAGAAGGAGGAATTGGGTTGAGGTTTTATAGAGGAAAAGGTAACCGCGGGTGATGGTGCAGTGGTCCTGCAGGAAGGAAGGAAAGATGGAAGGAAAAGAACTAAGGAAAGAAAAGGAAAGGAAAGGAAAATAGTTTCCAGAGAATGGGAATTTTGACGTTGGAGGGAAATATAGGTGGAAAAGAAGATTCCTCTTTCTATATTATAATAACAAAGTATCCTATGCGTCTTTGACCGTGCGAGATATCAAGCTAGCGCAGCACCGCACATTATTATTTAGATAAATAATTCTACATGCCTATATCTTAAAAATATAAAAAGGATATTTTTCTACTTTTTTTTTAGATATTTTTAAAGCTTTTTTTTTTTTTTTATAGAAAACACAAGTTATATAGTTATTAATTATTTTAGTTCATATTTATCCTTGAATTCACATATATTATAATTTATATTCTTAACAAAAAAACTCTAAATTTATCATATAAACTAAACTATTTGTTTGTATGCTTTTTTTCAAAATGTACTAAGTTCATGGATTCTTTATATATTATTCATTTTTTAAAGTTTTTTTTAATTTATTGTTAAGATGATATTATGGTTAATTTTCACTCTATTTCAGTTTTTTTAAATAAAATTCCCTTGAAAGAAATATTTTATATAATGTTAAGTCCATTAAAAGGCAAAGTAGAAAGTCAAAAAAAAAAAAAAAAAAAAAAGGCAAAGTAGGATATCCCATGGGAGAGAGGGGATGTCATATATTCTTTCTCCCTTCACTAGAGGTCTCGAGTACGAACCCTTAGTATGAAGTCTCTTTAAATATTCAGGATAGTGCGATTTGTTCCTTTAAAAAAAAGCAAAGTAGGATACAAATTTTAAATACATTGAAGAGTGGATTAAAATATAAATTAAAAAATCATTAAGTAAACGATGATGGGAACGGATATTGGATTCGAAACCTTTTGGTTCTAATTAAAGTTTATTTTAAGTCTATTTCATCAATGAAAATAAAAATAAGTTATTCATATTGGGATATATATATATATATATATATATATATAACACACCTCACTATTGTGGTTAAATAAATAAAATAAATTACTAATTAAATCAATATTTGAAATGTTAAAAGAAATTTTTTTTTTTTATTTTTTTCCTCATACACTTTTATGAGGATTTTTACATTGGGGGTGGATTTTTCAATAATAAATAAAGAGAAAATTATAGTTACAATCTCTATATTTTACAAAATACAATTAGTCAGTCCATGTGTTTTTAAAAATATACTAAAATCTTCTTGTAATTCACTTCCATCAGATTATAAGGTCTTTCTATCTAATTTTTGTATCTTTTTCATTAAATGCTTATAAAATGATGAAAACACCTCTTTTCTTACCTTTGGTATTTTTTTAAAACACATGAATGAATTAATTGAATTTTTCAAATCACAAAAATTATACTGTAATTTTTTCATATAAAATTTTAATATTTCTTGTTTGAACTCAGTGTTTTCTTGTTGACTTAACGTAAGATCCAAAAAAAAAAAATTGACAAAAAAATCTATAGAAATAAATTAGTAAATTTTTAAAAATATATGGACAGATTAGTTGTATTTTGCAATTCACAAGGATCATTCTATAATTTTTTCTAAAATAAATAGGTGAATACAATAAGATGGAAAAACAATAGCAAAAGACATTGACTCACGGAACTTGTGACTTGGAAGTATCCAAATTTGACAAAAAAAATGAAGATTTGATTTAGGTGATATCACTAAAAATTTGGAGTCATTGCTTATTGGTTTTCCCTTCTTTGTCTTGTTAAGGGTAGGCCATGTGAAAGAAACCGAAGTAAAAAGCCTCCCTTTGCTTTCTTTCCTCATTTCCAAAGAACAATCAAGTGGCAAATAAAGCTTAGAGATTTCCTCTAATTGCTATTCTCCGCATATTCCCAACCACTACTTAATTTTCATGTCTTTTCTGGGATGATTGGATTGATTTTTTTTCTCTTTTTTTGGACTATATGCATATTTTTGGTAAACTTACTATTTAGTACCTTAGAATTGATTTTAATGTCTACTTAGGCCTCATTTGGTCTACTTCCCGGGGAGTTCAATTCTTAGGAAGTAAAGTTCCATGGAAGTTACTTCCTGTGAAATACAGTATGTTTAGTTGATATATTAATTTTTCGAAAAGTAAAATTGTGTCAATAAAATATAATATATAAATGTCAATAATACCTTACCATGAATTTGAGTATATTAATTGAATCATTGAAAATACCTATGAAACAAGGACAAAATGGACTTTTTCAATTTCTAGAATTGAGGAAGTGCACTTCTTTGGATTGAGAGGGTAACTTACTTCCTGTTCAGTCAAAGGAAACAAGAGTTTCAAGTCCTTTTTATATTTTTGAGAACCAAAATAAATGCTATTTCTCACTTTCTGAAAACTTCAAATTCCCGAGAAAAGTTACCCCAACCAAACAAGGCCTTAGTTTTTATAATTTTGATTAAATACTTAAATTACCCCAAAATGTTGAATTTGTTTCTATGAAAAAAAAACTAATTTTTACCGTTTAAGATTTGATTATTTCAGCATATCAATCTTTCATTTCATGATAATAATATTCTTCCCGCCCTACCCAATTTTCTTCTTGAGTGTTCTAAAATTATTTTTCATTTGTATTTTTTTTTTTTTGCTTTTTTCGAGAGGTGATATGGAATGATATGAATCTCTTCTCCATTAACTAGAGGTTTCAAGTTCGAGCCTTAGGTATGAAGTCCTCTTAAACACTCAGGAGAAAGAGAGCTTTGCCCCCTTCTGTAGACCTGCTCGGTACAAATCCAGATTAATCGGGCCAATGAACTTTGAATATCAAATAATTAAAATATTTTTTTTTTTTAAAATACTCATTACGAAATTTTGATATGCTGACCATTCATCCAATTATAAGAATCTCAATTGATCACGAATAAACAAATTTTAAAATCTTTAGGTAGATACAGAAAAGTAAGAAAAACAAATTATAGTTAAATTAATTTAACCAATTATTCTTAGACTGTATGGAAAAAAGATACTATACTTTGATATGGAGAGCATAATTAGTTAAGTAAAAGTTAGAGGTGATTTAGTTATTTAATTAAAATATATGGACCAAGTAATAATTAAGTAAAACCCCAGAAAGTAAATAATTTAGTTTATTTTTATTTTTATTATTACAAAGCTATAACTTTTGATATGCTCTTTTAGCTTAGTAGGTTATACTTTGAAGATGATGTGCCCTATCCCTATGGTATATAGATCATAATATTCTTGGGAAAGGTCATTAGACTGACTCATCCACCTCCACTACTTTGGTCACTTACAATGGTTTATATTGCTTGTCTCCTTGTTTGATTGTTTTGTGGGGTAACATTAAAATCTATATGTTTATGCAAGGATAGGTTATTAGGACTTAGAAGCTCTCATTTAAATATTTTTTTTCTATTTTTACATCAATTTTCATTTTCTTTCTTCTTTTTGTTATTTTCCTCTTTCCTCTCTTTTTTAGAAGCATAATGTCTTTCTCTAGTTTAATTTTTGTTCCACTTATAATATCCTTTAATGATGATGTACTCAATTTTAGATAGTGTCTTTTAGTATATTAATTACACTCCAACCGTCCATAAATATAATAAAATATTCATTAATTTGATTAAATTAACTTTTAAAATTATAGAGATAATTTACATTTAATATGAATAAGGGGTAAACTTGAAACATCATTAATTATTTTTTGATATTTTTAAAATGACTTATAGGAGTGGATAAAAGAACTATTGTAAAACGACTTATATTCATATATAGAGAGAGAGAGAGAGTAGTTATTATTAATAATTACTTATGTATGAAAATATATTTAGTTTTTTGTGATGATCCTTAATAATTATATTAATATTAATTAATAATTAATTTATGTATTTTATTAATGAAAAGTGCTTTGAGTATTTTATGGAAATTATTCAAATATTAAATTTATATTGCTCTAATTAAAATAGAATTTGAGAATTTATGTTTGTCTTATTTGATTAAATAAACAAAAAATTAAACAATCAATTTTAAATTATAAAACAATTTTTTTTTGAATTTATAATAAAAATTAGACTCTTTATTTATAATGTTTTTGATTTATAACTTATTTATTATGTTTAATATTTATTATACATATTAATACACTCGGGATCTATTCCAAATTTCGAATACACTACATAACTTTATCAACATTTTCAACCATTTTTTATTATAGGTAAGCAGGGAAGGTATGGCCCTTGCTGGCCATCCATTTACATGTTTCTTGTACATTTGATATTATTATATATATCTAAATGGCGTGAATGGTTTACATGTTTCTCTTTTTGCCCTTATTAATAGCACCTTTCACTAAATTGTTTTTTCTGCAATGGGCCAATTAGCCCAAAACTTTCAACCTGCCTATAATATATTCTTTTTTTTTTTTTTTTGGTTAAATGTCCCTATTATATAATTTTTTTTTTTAAAAAAACATGTACTTACCACCACCACTATTATTAATAAGTGATAATCTTATAAATTTGTTCATCAATTTATTGTTCATTTATATATTATTATGTATTTATTACTCTATTAGTACAAAATTTTAATGGCAAATTTTTTTACTCTATTATCTCAAGCATGTTCAAGTTAGAGTTGTTCCCAATAAAAAAAAAAAAATCACAAATTAGGTTTTTTATTATTGGTTCCTTAAGTCACAGAATTATTACTTTTTTTTTTAAATGAAAATTTATCACAAAGATCTGTTTGGCAATCGCCTTTGAACTAACTTTTAGTGTTTCGAACAAAATTAAAATTCCATCACATTATTCAGTAACATAACTATTATAATAGTTTTTAGATGTTAAAAGAGCTTTTTATGAAATATTAAACATTCTAACGTTTAGATTTTTACATAGATTAATTAAATTTTTTAGACAAACATGTCTTTTTTTTTTAATTAAGCTAATTAAACATTCAACGTATTTGTCTTTTTTTGTCATTTTAAGTTAAAAAACTAATTTAAAACGCCATATAAATAACATTCAGCTAACAACTAATAACTAATAGAACGACTAACAACTATTAAAAGAGCAAATATTACTAAGGATACCATAACCTTATTTAATATTATATTATATGGTTTCGATTTCAAAATCGCCGGTTTCAGTTATAATAAAGATAGAACCAAATAATATTACTATTTTTTATATATACCTTATAGTATATATCATAATTTTTTACTTTATGTAATAGAATTTAGATTTAAATAGAAATTAATATCACCAATTAAAATTAAATTATTTATTTTTTCAATCAATCAAATTAAAATTCTAAATGATATTTTTGTCCATCCAAAAATTTAGTAAAGACGCTTTTAGCATCTCAATATTCGTCATCCATTTCACTTTATATATACTACTATTTTACAATGTGTAGTGCACGATTGAATCCTCGTTATATAATTTTATATTTTTAATTGACGAATATAATAAATATGATAAAATATCAATTTATAATTATATTTAACTAAGTCTTGCACGTTGATTAGCATTATCATTTTTGTAGAATCCGTTGGAAGTTTTAATTGCTTTCTTATAGTATTATATATATATATATTGCAATAATAGCACATTATGGTACAATAATGTCAAAACGGACAATATCTATCAAAATAAAAATTAGAAATATAATTGAAGCCAAATATAAGTAGGAATCAAATATGAAATGGATGAATAAACAATTTTTTTTTTCATTTTGGCGTGGCAAATGGTTAACCAAATGGATTTGGAAGACTCCATTGGAGTCAAAGACTGAATAACTCATGAATGGTCTTGCATTTTTAGAAAAACAAGTCATAAGCCCAACTTGGGCTTGTAACATAGCATTGATACGGCATAGTTTAAATGTGCAATGTACCTTGTAAGATGGCTTTTGCCTTTGAATAGAAATTTGGTGTTCCTTCCTTTCAATACTTACAATAGAAATAAATTCAACACACGCATTTGACACTTATCTTGATTTTGATTCTCTGCAACCTCTAAGAAACCTCCTCCATACTTAACATTATTCTTTTCATTTCCATGATATAAACATTATATGCATGTGCAATTATTGTGTCCATCCATGAAATTTTTAAATTAAAATTAGGGTTGGTAGATAAACTATGATTAAATTTCCGGTAAGGATAAAGAAATGAAATGAAATGATTTTTGTTTGGAAAAATTACTATTTTATCTTTGTATTTAATTAAAATACATGATTTTGTCTCTATATTTTTTTTAATATACATTTTTATCCTTTTTTTTTTTACCTCTATTACAATATCATATCATTCTTTCAATTTTTTCATTAAATATAGAGATGGATTAGTTAATTTTCGCCAAATTATCAATTTATTGACGAAAAAAAGTACACAAAATTGATATAAAGATATAACAGTATAATAGAAGCATAAAATAAGGACAAAACTATGTACTTCTAAAAATGCAACAATGAAAAAATATAAAGAGATAGAAATCAAAAATGAAAATAAATTATCTTAATTAAATTAATATTTTATTTAATATGACTGTAAAATTAGAGTTCTCAAACTATAAAATTTATGGAAAAAGGGAGAATTATTATTTTGTCTCTCAAGTTGGTCAAATACACTACTTGGTCTTCACTTTTCCCTAAATACATGATTATAGTCTTAACTTTTACTTCCATTCAATACTTTAATCCTTCCCATTATTTAAGAGGATTCACCGTTAGTTTGTATTAAAAAGTCAAAAATGCCTCTTATTTCATCTAAGAAAAAATGAACAATACAAATAAAGCTGTATAAAAATAAATCCAGAAAATTCAAAATCTTTAAGCTCACAAATAACCATAATTTTGAGATGAAATTTTATGGACGAAGCTATTATAATGTTCTAAAATTTATTTAGCTATATGCTTTGACAATATCATATGATAATGAAAAAATAGAGAACCGGTTCAAAAAAAAAAAAAAAAAGGAAAATACAGAGAGAAATAGAGGAAATACAAGATAGATATAAACAAGAATTGAAATTATAGATTTCTTTCTCAATCAAATTACACATTGCTTATTCTCGTTTGTTTTCTTTCTTTAAGTCTGAACCAAATAACTATTTTGAAGAAAATTGAATGAAGCGAACAAAGTCGTTCTCGCTTTATAGATGACAAGATAAAGCAAAGAAGATTCAAAAAATGAAATTAAAGCATTTGTATTGGAATCAAAAGCAAATTGAAAATGACACATTGATTTCAAAATCTCTCAATTCCAATGACTACCCATTGGTTCCATCCTACGTGAATAATCCAAATTTGAGATCTGGGTCCTCGAGACTCTCTATCCAGCATTGAGCGGAGACGTCAGTAGCCGATCTAAGCAAACCCTTCATTGTCTTAGTCTTATATTGTTATGGAACCGAGCGAGATTGATAAGACTTTGCTCATCTATAAGAAGGATTGAGCATATCATTGAATTTTCAATCTCAAATGAGAATTTGTTTAGATAATTTCACCTCTAATATAACTCTTACTCTAATGTTGTGTTTAGATAATCTTTTTTTTTTTTTTTGAAATCAGAGAGTGCATGATAAGATAAATTGAGTGAGATAAGAAAATGAAGGCCGAGAAGACAAAAAGCAAAGAAGGTTGATGAAGGGTTTTTAGTCATAAAAAATTCTCTCTCTTTTGATTGTATTCTAATGCTTTGACTCACAGTAAAATAGTAAAAAAATAATTGAAAGGACTAAAGTATTGGATAAAAATAAAAATTAGGGACGTATTCATATATTTTGAAAAAAATAAGGACTGAATAGTGTATTTAACCAAAACTCTGGGATAAATAGTAATTCTCTCTGCAATGAATAAGTAACTAAATAATTAAAACAATAAAATTTCAAAAAATTAATCAGTTTTAGTACTGGGATATGTATATGTACTGGTCTAATGTCATGTCAAACGGTCAGAAATTACTCAGGAAAAAGAAAAAAGAGAGATCTTCAAAGTCAAAATTGGAATCAAATTGTTCATCTCCTCTAACTTTCTACAAAATTCAATTCAATCTCTTTGAACAAAGAGTTGACACATGTAATGTAGATTTTGGAATAGACTTCTCTTATATTATTTGTGATATAGTTTTTACAATTCAAACTATTGAAAGTAAAATATAAGTTTCAAAATTATCATTAAAAAATCACAATAAAACTGATATTTTAAAGGAAAAATGCATCAAGTTTTATGTTATGTAAAAATGGGCTAGAGATAACCAACCCATAAGCCCAAGATCCACTGCCTTCTGTTTTTCAAAACACAAATGGGACTTTGTTACCCATTTTGATGCAATAGTCTATAGCATCAATTAAACGGATTATAGTTGAATCTAAATGGATTCATGTAATAATGGGTTAGAGTTAAATCTAAATAGATTCATATAATAAACAGGTGACTCATATAAGACACGAGTTTAAGCGGATCGTGTAACGGATTGATTAATTTAACCCGTTTATTTTAAGACAAAATATAATTTTATATATAATATATATATTAAAAGGGTTATAAGTGTTATATGTATCGTGTTTTGACCCATATATAATTTATTTAATTAAATTTGATTAAATTTTTTTGACTCATATGACCCGTTTAACGGGTTTCATGTATCACTTGTTTAATTTTCGTGTTCACCCTGATCACATTGCATGTTAGATGGATCCGTGTCGAACCCGACAGGTCACCCATAGTATATATGTCTAAAAGGATAATTGATCATCACAAAACAGAATGAAATGGAGGTTGAGCTGTTTTACTGATTAAAAAACTTTAGATACTACTAGGAATGTGCAAAGTTCACAAACAAAATTCCTTTTTCAACAACACAATCAGCAATATTAAGCAGGCCCTTGGTCATTCCACAAAATCAACTCAGCATGACAGAACTACAATTCATTGCCACTAGCAGTATCCAATTGAGTACATAAAGCAAAAAAGTAATATTTAAACTTATATACAAGGAAATTATGTTTTGGTTGTCAACAAGCTTGCATTTATGTATGATTTACCCTCAAGTGTAAGATAGTAATTTGAAGTAAATCACAATATACAAAGAAAGGGAAAGCAGAGCAAATACATGTTGCCAGAAGAGAAGAGCAGAAGCCTCTTTCACTGCATAACCTCTCAAGCTCGCAATCGCTCCCAATAAAATGGCGCTTGGTGTTGTGTACTGTAACAAGAGCACGAATCTGTACATTGCATCACCTTGTTCAAGAAAATTCAGCTTATCTGCCAATATTACAACACCAATTCCCAGCAGAGGAAGCACCAAAAGCCTCGCTATAGTTATGCCAATTGTAGTTCGAAGACCAAGTTTAGACTCATTTGGTCCCTCGGCAAGCATACCTCCAAGAATAAGCATAACAGATGGCACCATAGCACCAGCTAAAATCTCTAAACTGTCTGTCACAAAAGATAATGGAGCATCATATCCAAAAACAAAACTTTTTATTTGCGGAACCATCCCAACAATGATAGCTAATAGTGAAGCAATTGTTGGAGGTTGAAGTATGTGCTGTATGGGAGTTTGTTCCGCGACTGTTCTAATTCTCCTCATAACTTTTGGCTCAGCCAAACACCTAATAGACCTAGGACTAGTTGCAGCATCCTCTCCAGAGAGCTCAAGGTCTGGAAAATTTGTGTGTGAAAGGGATGAGAGGCTGTTAAATGTCCTAGCAATGAATGGAGTCTTGGCATGTTCGGTTTCTTTATCCTCAATTCCTGGCCATTCAGCTTCCACAAGAAGCGGTCTACTGACATCAGCAGGTGTTATTTGTTCCTCAATCTCACATCTTTCATCGACAATCTCATAATATTCTAGCGGTGGCTCCATCATATGATAAACAAGTGTGTAAACTAGAATTACTGCAACCCACTGAGCAAATGAGACATAAGCGACTCCTCTTGAGTGACAATGTTCTCCAAATGGATTTTCTTTAGTATGACAGACAGATCCAACTATTGCTAGAGGAAGATTTCCAGTATTTCCAAAGGCAGTCATGATAATAGTGAATCTATTAAATTCAGGCGGGGGGCGACATATAGCCACAACTAACAGCCCAAGCAAGAAACCAATCAATGTACTAACCAATACATTGACAGGGATAAACCACCAAAGAGCAATGTTCTGGAGCGTAATGCTTTCACCAAGCTCAGTAAATATTAAGCAGGGCAAGAATAGGGCAAAAACTAGCTTGCTTAGAAGTCTAAATGTTGCTCTGGGGGTGATTTGGGTTTTTGGGTGTGCAAGAATCAATCCAATAACTGTAAGGCAGATAAGTTTCATCAAAGGCACTATAGCAGTTACCAAATCTTCACCAGTAGACTTCATATTGTTTTCATATAAAGCAGACATATATCTAGACATCTCCGTATTGTTTGGATCAAGAAAAGTATCTTTTTTCGCTGCAATAAACAACACAAGATCTTACAAAAATTTCAAAAAGAAACAAAATTAACCCAAAAACCATTCGAGAAATTTGAAGTTCTAAAATACAGATATAATTAATCACCAAGCAAAGTAGCCAAATCTTCAACAAATGAAACAAGGGTCTCAAGACTATCACCAATCGTCAACAAAAGATATCAGATTAAAAAAAAAAAACAGAGAGAGAGAGACTACCAGAATAAATTATAGATAAAAAAGATTAAAAATCAACATAATATTAATGGAATATGGGTTTCAAGAATTCAATTGAAAAAACATATTTAACAAGGATAAATTGAATTAAATTTAAGAGGGAGACTTACAGATCACAGAATTGAACTGAGACAACTCGAAGTAGAGAGAGATTAAAGAGAGAGTCAAGATTTACTCAAAAGGGGTTCTACAGTAGGAGGAAAAAGATTCACGAGATTCTTCTTTCTACCAGGAAAAGAGATGACAAATTCCAATCTCCTATTAGATAATAAAAAATTGATAATGGTTATACGCAGTTTAGTTTTTCTTTCTCATCGTTCCTCTGTTGCCAAAAATAAAAGAATTTGTATTTTGTCTTTCATTTATCCCTTCTTTGGATGTTTATCATAGAACATTGTCGAGCTTCAGAGGCCGTTTTGCAGAGTCGAAAATTTAATTTGTGTAATTCGATAAAGTCCAAATTATACGAAAACACTTTGTCTGTTATTCAATTTATAATTATATTTTTTTGGAAGAAAATTTATAATTATATTTGGAAAACTTAGATATTATTGATAATAATTATCTTTACTCCAATATTATTTTAAATCTTAAAACTTTATATAGTAATAATGATTATCTTTATTTGGCATGCATACTTATTTGAACAAAAAAGAAATAACATGTAAACTATTTTTCAGATTTTTCATTGTTAACACAAAACTGTTTGGATCAAAGAAAAAATAAATCATTTTTAAGAAAAATGATTTGGGGTAAGAATATTTTCTAACTATTGATAAATTTATTATAATTTTATAAATATGTATGTTTAATTAATTAATTACCGTGTCCACTATTACTAGTTATTTGTCATCACTTATTACTAGTTATTTGTCATCACGGCTACTAATACTAATCTCTGGCTACCTCCGTCAACGCCATTGATCAACATTGGCTATCACAATTCATCACTTTTTATGCATTTTTTATATTTAATAATAAATTTATAAAATATGAGATTTCTATAATTATAACCGTTTTATGATATAAGTTTAAAATTGTAATATTTTTAATTAATTTTCAATATTATAATAAAATAATAAAAAATATTTTTTAAAATCAAATTATTTTATAAAAACAAATAAAATTTTAATTTAAAATAAAAATCTACCATCATAAGATTCTGACTAATTTTAATTTAAAATTAAAAAGTAGTGATATCAACAATGAAGTTATGTGGTCTAAAACTATATACTGAAAAAAAAAAAAAATTGCAGTTTAATGGATTTTATAATAATTATATTCTCTAAAACTATATTTTGGGGGAAAAAAAAAACTGCAGTAAAGTAACGCATATTTATATTCAAATATATAATGATAATGATAATAAGGTGGGCCAGTCTTCACGTTGCCTGTCTGGCGTTGATTGATGCTCATTTTTAATTTAATCACGTCATATCCCTTGTCTTGGTTAGCGTATGGACCTTTCGCTAACTTTTTTTTTTTTTTTTTTTATAAACTTTTTCTTAATAATGAATATTAATTATTATTTGATAAATATTTAGATACCCTAAAATTCACCAACATCTTACTCTTTATCTCTTTATGTGAACCAAAATACATAAATTTACTCATATATCACAAAAAATCTTGTTAGGAATGAAATAATCATATATGATATTCCTCATTTTTAACTTCATCCTCAGTGATAGCCAGATTTTTTTTTTTTTTTTATAAAAGAAAATTGCTTAAAATGGTAATTTTGAGAATACTGCCAAGCAAAATACCAATATCCCCTTGTATTGGTTTTTAGTTTAAACATTGATTTTGTGAGAATTTAAAAAAAAGTGACGGATATTATTTTGACCGCAATTAATATTTCAAAACAGACTGTACCGCACTATAAGAAAATGATAACTTTTTACATTATGTGCACAAATTAAATTTTTGGAGTGCAAACATGCTCTGAATAATGTACACAATTTCTGCTACGGTTAATAATTAAATATGTACGTAAAATGAGATTTACTCACAACTCTCTAATAAATTAAGAACGAAATGACATTTTTCTCTAAACAACAATGCTTAACTCAGAACTGTTGTGCCAATTTATATTTCTTTTGATTACCTTCTTAAATGGTTAAAGAGAGAAACAACCTAAATTATGTTGAGATTCAGTACCCTTTTAAATTGTTAGTGCAGTTGTTTAATGATGTTTTTAATAGAAATAACAAAATTAATTCTATCTTCGTATTATTTAATCATGTTTTGCAAGTTCTGCTAACGAGGTAACCAAAAAATACAAATGATTTGTGCTCATATTTACAAGTACTATAACATGATGTTTGCACGTGTTAATAGTTGTGCACACTTAGAATTTGGTTTCCATAAACAATTTTAACTTAAATAGTGCAAACACAAAGTATATTTAATCCATGTACACTTATACCAAAAATAAGTGGAAATTTTTATATGAGTAGTGGAGCCCACTTTTTTTTCCTTTTTTTTTTTTAATTCTAAGTAAATAAAACTCCTGGTCTAAGTAACTCATTCTCTCTCTCATCCTTTAGCATCGTATGTCTCATCTTTTACTATCATTTTATTAAAATTTAGAGATCACTTAATTATCTTTCATACGTAAATTAAGAAAAAATTTATCTTTTTAATCCAATAAATTTTGACTTTCTTTATATAAATAGAATGAATAGATTAGTAATTTTTAAGATTGGAATAAAACTCAATTTGTCGTCTGAATTTGAGTTCAATATATAATTTGTTCAAAAATTAACTTTTTGTATAATTTGACTTTGAACTTGAACCAAAAGAATTATTTTTTTATTATATAGGTTATAAGTACACAAGATATATTACAAAACTGAATAACACAATGTTGTAATTTAAGCAGCCTTCAATTATAATTTTTGAAACACATAATATATGTCAAGGATTTATTTAAAGAACAACCCAGTCAAATCAAGCAAGAAATACATTTTAAAGATAGAAATTACACAATGGAAAAATAATTTATTAGTCCTTGAGGTTTGGCTTAATTCACTTCTTTGTTCCTCTATTTTCAAAAACTAATTTAATAGTTCCTAAGATCTGCGTGGGTCAAACTAATTCTTTTTCCTTCCATCAAATATGACCTGGGAGCAAAAGTAGATAATCTAAAACAAGTATAACAATTAAAGAAATTTTCAATTACATTTTTAACATTCTTTCACAAACTTGTCTTACCTTGGGTAGACATGGCACCCATAAGCCCATAAGTCCCGGTAATATATAGGCATCGCGACCGGTTCGGTTCGAACCGAAACTGAATTGAAATCGAACTGTACTGTAAACGAACTGAAATCGGATCGAAACCGGCGGTTCAAAATTTTAAACCGGAACACCAGCGGTTCAAGGACCGATTAAAGTTCATGCGAATATTAAAATATGGTCCAGAACCTGCAGGTTCGATCCGGTTCAAACCAAAAATTTTTTCTTTTTATTTTCAAAATGATAATCACTTAGCCTATTTTATGCATCTCTAAAAGTCTCAATAATATTATACTACATGATATACTTTACTTAAGAATTTTTTTTTTAAATACACTTTCCTTTAAAAGTTAAAAATTTAAAAAGTAAAATGGTAAAAAAAGAGAGAAATATTTAGTCTAAACTTATATCATTTTTAACTTTTTTTTTTACCCTTTTAAATTGTTTGTTAAGTTTAAAATTACATTCTTTTGAAGCATTTTTCAAAATTTTCTTATAATTTATTTAATTAATAACATTTAAACAAAATAAAGTGATAATTTATTTGATTATTTTGTAAAATTAATTAATTTTATTCCTATATGAGTATAAGCATTCTAAAAATTATTTAAAATAAAATTTACAAATATTTTTTAAATTCATATTAATATGTACGAAAGAAAGATGTAACATTAAAACCGATTTTTTTAAAATATATGTATATATATATTGTTGGAAATGGTGAATGGAACCGTCGGTTCATTGGAACCGCGCCGGAACCGAAATAGGACCGGAACCGATGGTTTCAAGAGTCGATTCAGATTCAATATTTTAAAAAATTTGAACTATCGGTTTCATAAACCAGAATGGATGATTCAATGAACCGGCCATGCCTAGTAATATAAATCTCCAAGTGAGTATTTTGATTAAAATATTTTTCTAATATCTGTTCGTAAGCAAAGTAATACTATATTGTATTCCTTTATTTTCCATGACTCTAATGTCTCCATTGTGTCATCATTAATGACTTTTGACAAGACCGCGGCAATGGCATCATAGAAATGTAAAGACGGAGAGCTTGTGAAAGAAAACTGAGAAATGAGAAAGAAAAGGAAAGGGAGAAATAAAGGGTGTTCTTATCTTTTCATATCGACTCAGACGATAAAAATCACAAAAATGGGGAGACGGATGTCTTCAGATAGATGGAGTGAAACTGCAAGAACTATTAAATTAATTATTAAAACTGAAAAAAGGAAGTAGTGAATTTGGTCAAACTTCAGGATTAAAAAAATTATTTTTCCCTTGCGCATTTAGTGGAAGTTAAGAGAGGGGTGAATAGAAGAACATGAGACTTATATTTTGTTCGGATGGATGCAAAATATGAATGGATGTATACTATGTTATGATAAAAGTGTTCGGATACCACTTGTCTGCTCTAATGCCGCTTGCTATTTGAAAACTCAGTAACTTACCATGTTTAAATAACTGTGCAATAAATATCAAATAAATAAATATTGTGAGTAAATAATAGGAAACACTGAGATATCAATGTGGTTTGATAAATTGTCTATATCTATAGATAACAAATAAATACTATCAACAAAATAATAGGAGACATGAGATTTTAACATGGTTGGACGAATTATCTACATATATTGATAATATAAAATCATTTACTATGTGAGAATAAAATAATATATACAAATGTCGTAATTTTTTATTGAATTATGTCCACTCAAAAATCTCATAATATTTGTATACCCTTCCTATAAACCTCAGAGAATTACTATCAAATTTAGAGTAAATTCACTTTTAAATTAAGTGTTTTCAATCCTATTGAAAAAAAAATTATTTAAGCCAATCCTACTAAAGCAACCACCATTTATAAGGCTAGAGTAAAATACTCGAGACCCAATATTTAAGCCAATCCTATTGAAGTAATTACCCTCTAAAATCCTAGAATAATACACCCAATTAATTGCACGGAGAGCAAATGTCTTGCTCTCACATAATCTCATTTCTCTTCAAGCTTATAAATTTTTAAATTTTTATTTTACATCAATCCAAACAAAAAATATAAAAATAAAATGAATAATATCATTTTACACATTTATTTTATTTCTTTGTTTTACTTTCTCCCTTGCGTAGAATTAACAATCCCAAAATGTTAGCGTGTACACGTGGACCAAACATCATTTGAGTATGAGTCAAAATAGTATAGATTGGACGTACGGCATTTTGAAATGATATGCTTGTAGTGGCTGTAAAAAAGCACAGAAGGTGGGTTCTTGAGTAGTCACAGACCCAATTGAAATGACAAGAGAAAGAATGTACTGAACGATGCCCTCATTCTCAGTATAGTAAGATTCCTACTACAGTTTATATGAGACTGAAGTGAGAGTACCAGTCAATCTCAAACATCTCTGCCTCAATCTTTATTTTCTTTTGCTTTTTGCTCCAACTAAATGGCTGGAAAGGAACTAACTCAGTTCAAATGCAATTGGACTATTACTGGGAACTATTTCAAGCATAAACATGTGAAAAAGTTATTTATTTTCCTTAAATAAATGGTAAAACTCTTATTAATTTAAATAGAAAAATTAAATAAGAGGGGAACATAATGAGTTACTATTACTTTTCACTTTTTTTTTTTTTTTTTATAAAATCAGGATATATAATCCCTTGGAACGAAAAATTTTTTGACCACTTAATTAAGTGCGTTTCTCGATAATTAAACTTGTATTTTACTTTTATAGAAATTGAAACCGCTTACTTCAGCAAGAAGAAAAATAGTGCATAGTGCATATTTTCATTCCTTTAGTATTTTCCTCAACATTTTCAAGAAAGGGAAAATCATTTCCCTTCATATTTTTCTTACATATTTTCTTTCTTAAAAAGAAATATGGCTTCCCAAATAAACCCTTATGGTCGGCACGAAAGTTATAAAAAACATATAAATATATATGTTTAAAAATTATATTGCTCCTCAAATATCAATAAAAACAACATTTCGTTCCCCTAAAATTTTTGAAAATTACAATTGGCCCCACAAACTCTAGTTTTTAATTCGGGTCATGTATTTATCCTTTGTTGTCCTTGCAGGTATCCCATAATTCAGTTTGCTGAATCAACTATCACTATACAATTCAACAAAGTCATCATGAATATGCCAGCATGCATACCTGAATAAATCTCAAATTCAGAGCTGGCTCTAGATTTTTATGTCGGTGTATTTATATATATATATATATATATATATATATATATATATATATATATATTTTTTATTTTTCTTATTAGCAAATTCAATTTATTTTATTAATATGTAACGGAAAAACTTAACTTATCCAGACAATTAATCCAAGTCACTAGGTTTTTCAATACACTTAAAGCTAGTCTGAAAAAGTTAAGTGAAAAAATTTAAAAAAAATATACAATAATAGATCAAAAAGCATAAAATTATAGTGTTTTTTCTTAAGATAAGAACAAAAATAACTAAATCAATATCCGAATGGAAGAGCACAAAAGCTATAAGTTTAAACCCATGCCACAAAAGGTTCCATAACATCAACACCTTTTTTAGCCAAACAATATGCAAATTGATTGCATTCTCTGTTTACATGCTTAAAATCTACTATGAACAAAGAAGATAATAAAGAAGCAAGCTTATTAAATCGAATCCACCGTTGCCCAAGTCATTTATCTATCTGAGAAATCCACAAAATGACGTTTTTAGAGTCTGATTCAATAATTAAAAGTAAATAATTATAGCTAGAACGACAAAATAACTCAACTGCCTTCAAAATTGCCAATAGTTCAGCTTCATTAGAATCTAAAATTCTGATCGATTAATAGAAAACACAACTTACCAAGCCAAGAGAATTTCTCAAAACCCTACCAATACCAGCTGGATCTGATTTTCCTCTAGCAGCCCCATCAACATTAAACTTCAGAACACATTTGGGTGGACAATTCCAAAGCCTGGGAAAAAAAAAATAAAACTCTTCCACTACTGTTAGGCATGTTACTCTTGCGTACCAAGATAAGGAAAGCAAATCCAATCGTAGAGGCTAAAAGGCAAAGAAGGAAATTTTACTTTTAAAATCTCAAAACTTCTAAATTTAATATCATCAATTACCTGTTCTTTCTTATGCCAAAGATTAGAAAATATTATGGAATTTCTCCTTAGCCAAAAAGACCAAATTGTGACAAAAAAAAAAAAAAAAAATACTATCTTCTAAGCAACCTAGATTCCACTGAACAAAATCAGGCTTTCCCAGTGCCAACCTAATTCGACCACAGAAGAGGAAAGAACAGCTTGGATATCCCACCAATTAAAAACATCCATCCAAATCTCTCTAGTCGAGGCATACTGAAGTAAAGAATGATCAATTGTTTCAATCTCATCACTGCATATGGAATAGATACAATCATCAAGAGTTTGAATAATTTTTTTTTAAAAAAGATTCAACCGACAAGAAATTTTATTTAAAAAAACTTTTCACACAAAATAAGAGATTTTAGAGGGGATGATAGACGACCATAACAATTTTTGATTAAACGTAACCACAGGATTGCCCATCTCTTTTTCTTCCACAAGCAAAGAAAGATTTTTAACAGAAAATATATCTTTTTTGTCGAAACGCCAAATGAATCTGTCACTACGATTTTGAAACACCGAAATCTCAACAAGTTTTGCTTTTAACTGATTCCAAAATTTAACTACGAGTGTATAAGTCTATGTTCATTTGAGTTTTTATATAACTCGATTATTTCCCGTTCGCTCCAATTGGCACAGAGCTGGCCAGTGGAAGCTGAGAGGGGCTTGAATTCACGAACTCGTGGATACCTCGACCTTTTAGATGTTTTTTTTACCCACTGAGCTACCTTGAGTTTATTACCATTACTTTTATATTTTATTTTATTTTATTTATATGCTCCCTAAATTAGTCTCTTCTTTTCTTCCTCGTACGTTGTCTTCCTTTTGGTCATCTTCTATATATATCCATTCTCTCATGTAGAACTTCATATATATATTTGTTACCATCTCTCTCTCCCGCTAGAAGGGATTTTATTAGGGGTAAAAAGAAGGAGCTCTCTTCAGTCCAGTCCAGGGCGGTTGAAGGCTAAAACGTAGCTGCTGACTCGTTGGTTCAAGAGAACATCATCACTTGAATAAATGAGATGTGTTTTTGATCCAACGAAGCAGGAGCTTATTACGTTTAGCTATGGCTGTCATGTCTTGGACTGAAGGGAGCTCCCTCCAATTCTACACTCTCCTTTCTCCTTTCTTTCTTTCTTTCTTTCTTTCTTTTTATTTTTTATTTATCTATGTGAATGGCTTTAATTTTACATGTCAACATATTGTTATGATATTAACATTACTATTTACATGTTTTTGCCACTAAAGTAAAAAACTATAATTGGGATATCATCTATTATTCATTTCCGATATTTTTCATATTATTTATATCTAGAGAAAATTTTGCGGTTTGTAATGGCAATTAAGGTTGGTAATTATAAATAAAGATTACAGAATTTAATAATCAGTCAACAAAGACTAAACTTAATATTTTTTTTTTTATGTCAAAAACATTCTTTTAAAAGTTTATTCTAGTTTTCGCACCATATGATAAATATAAATATTTTGTAACGTTTCTGTAACTTTTTAACTCATTTTAATCTTAATTCTATCTCTTCTCAGCTTGTACCCGTAAATCATCGAGACGTTCAGCATTGCTTGTAAGTTTCATTTTCATGATTTGGACTAAGTAGAATGTATCCTAACAAATTTCATGTGTCTATTGAAAGGTAAAGTACTTTCAACGAGTATTTGCTCCATCTATGAAGATCTAACAAATTTCATGTGTTTATTGAAAGGTAAAGTACTTTCAACGAGTATTTACTCAATCTATAAAAATTAAACTCTCTATCTTACTTAATAGATAAGAGTGTCGAACCGGTTACACTTGTTCAAGTAGTTAATAGATTCCAATGCCTGCAAGCAAAGCCCTCTCCTACAAGTACAATCCCACCCCATTCAATTTCTTAAAGTGTGGAGTCCATGTCCCTTGATTCATAGGCCCATTTCCAGCATGTGGGAGACTAATCCAGTTTAATGTGTTATTTAATAGAACTAGCCATGCGGTTGTCCTACACACAATTTTAATATTTATATAATTTATTTGTAAATAAATAATTTTACAATTTGTAATATTCAATTCATTTAATAAATATAATTAAACATTTTGTAAATTTTAATTATGATATTAACTTATTTTTTAAATGATAATAATAATTGCAATAATTAATGGCAATCAATATTATGATAGAAATAGCTGTTTCAATTTATCAAATATATGTTTTAATGGGAATTAATTGAAAATAATAGTTCCATTATAGTAATAAAGAAAGAAAGAAGAAATGGCAAGTGGAAGAAAAATATGTCACATGTCACTTTTTAAGAAAACATGTTTGTTCTATATCGTATATATTTATATTTATCACTTAGGTCAAAGTGTATTAAATTTGAAAAGTTGTGTTGTAAGGTTTGTTAATTCTTTGCTTTTTTGGCTAATAGTTAAATTTGCTCTACCTTTTCTTTTCTTATTAATTAAAATATCAAAATGTAAAATTTATTTTTGAACTAATATTACAATATTAGCAAAATCTAATTTTTTCAACAATAAGTAAACAAATAAATTATTTAAAATAAATATATTTATTCCAATTTTTATTATAATGTTCAATGTATAACATAAATTTTTCGATGGAATATAAACAAAAATTTCACCACTAAATATGCATGAAGCTAATTGTTCTAAAAAAACCACATAATATTCATTTCAATACAGGGTGACCGTATTGATGATAAGTTACTATATAAATGATTGATTATACTTAAATATTTAAAATATTTATTTAGGATATTGGAGAAAATTATAATTAACATGATTATTAAAAAAATAATTATTGAATTCAAAGTAGCTTAGTTGGTTAGATCGCCCAACAAGTTAATTGGATAATACAATCCAATCTATTAAATCAAAATCATCCTCATCGATCACTTCTCAATTGATCCGAAAGAAATGATTTGATTGAAATAATTAAATTTTTTCTTACATTCTCTTCAACTCAAAACACAATAGATACACATGAAATCATCCAGCTTCAGCTTCACCTTCAATGTATACATTTTTACTAAAGAAAATCTTTTTATGTTCTATTTTTTTATATTTTTTTCCAAATAATGCTTTTCAAGAAATGGAGTGAAAATCTTTCACAAGAAAGTTGAATCTATTTTGAAATATTTAAATGCATCTTATTATTAAAATTTGCTAGAAGTTTTAAATTTGAGATGGAAAAGTTTCTGTAGTTTTATGTGTTAGTAAAATAATATTAGCTTGCTAAATCTTAATTTTAATAATATATTCACAATGGTAAATTGTTTAAAGGAAAGTAGGTAGCAAGAAAGAGGTTTTGCCTTATAGTTATACTTAACATGTTGTTTTAATAACTTAATAATTGATTATATACCTTGTATTTTCTTTTTTTTTGAAGGAAAAATACGTCAACATATAAAGTATGAATGGTAAAAACTCATTTTGGTACCATTTACTTTGAATCAATTCTATTATTAGCTTCTTACTTAATTTAATTATTGACTTGGTAAATAATTAATAAATAAAATAATATATTCAAAAACAAAATAAATTATCTAAACAGTAAAAAAATCATGAGAAAAATAAGGCATTTGAGAAAAGCAAACATAATCCATAACAACCAACATGAAACAAGGCCTTCCTTTCATGTGCATATGTACTTTTCATCTCATGTTTTATAAGATTCACTTCTATATACACGTTTAGATATTAAATTCAAATTAAAAAAAAATCTCAACCATTTGATTCAATCCTTTAACAATCACTCTATAGAAAATTTTGTTTTTACAAAGTACAAGTTTCTTTTATTCTCCTCGTATACTTGTCATTCTCTTCATCTCAATTCTTTTTTTATTTTGATAAGTATTAAAATTTTGGATAATTAATTTGTTGCTTAAACCGCAAACCTAGATCTCAAATTCCCTTTGATTTTGAAGGGTAAATATTTATTTATGCATGAAAATAATTCATCTAGAACACCATACAATATTTATTTAAATGTGGAGTGACTATATGCATTCTAAGTTATTATATAAATGAACGATTAAAACATTATAATCATAATTTATAGAGAGTGACTCAAACAGTAAGACATGTTTAAGTTTAACGAATGGTCTCTGAAAAATTTGATTTTATCAAAATATTTATTTGAAATATTGGAGAAAATTGTAATTAACATAATAGTTATAAAGGAGGAGAAGGGGAAAGTTAGTGTGATATGCTTGCTTAATTACTCTAATGACCAATAGAAAATTCTTCTTAAAACTGATAA